>NC_069711.1:35740159-35884135 GCF_027358585.1 Pangasianodon hypophthalmus | reverse complement strand
GCCAGCACCTTTCCTCCTTATCCTGTCCTCTGTTTCTTCTGTGGTGTCATCACTGGTGCCTTCGGTCTTTCTTTTAGGATATTTCTTGTCACGTTTGTCATCTGTCTTGCCAGAAACTTTCCTGCTTATTCTGTCCTCATCATCCTCCTCCTCCGTTTCTTCTGTGGTGTCATCACTGCTGTCAACACTGGTGCCTTCGGTCTCTCTTTTAGGATATTTCTCGTCACGTTTGTCATCTGTCTTGCCAGAAACTTTCCTGCTTATTCTGTCCTCATCATCCTCCTCCTCCGTTTCTTCTGTGGTGTCATCACTGCTGTCAACACTGGTGCTTTTGGTCTCTCTTTTAGGATATTTCTTGTCACGTTTGTCATCTGTCTTGCCAGAAACTTTCCTGCTTATTCTGTCCTCATCCTCCTCCTCCTCCGTTTCTTCTGTGGTGTCATCACTGCTGTCAACACTGGTGCTTTTGGTCTCTCTTTTAGGATATTTCTTGTCACGTTTGTCATCTGTCTTGCCAGAAACTTTCCTGCTTATTCTGTCCTCATCATCCTCCTCCTCCGTTTCTTCTGTGGTGTCATCACTGCTGTCAACACTGGTGCTTTTGGTCTCTCTTTTAGGATATTTCTTGTCACGTTTGTCATCTGTCTTGCCAGAAACTTTCCTGCTTATTCTGTCCTCATCATCCTCCTCCTCCGTTTCTTCTGTGGTGTCATCACTGCTGTCAACACTGGTGCTTTTGGTCTCTCTTTTAGGATATTTCTTGTCACGTTTGTCATCTGTCTTGCCAGAAACTTTCCTGCTTATTCTGTCCTCATCATCCTCCTCCTCTGTTTCTTCTGTGGTGTCATCACTGCTGTCAACACTGGTGCCTTCGGTCTCTCTTTTAGGATATTTCTTGTCACGTTTGTCATCTGTCTTGCCAGAAACTTTCCTGCTTATTCTGTCCTCATCATCCTCCTCCTCTGTTTCTTCTGTGGTGTCATCACTGCTGTCAACACTGGTGCTTTTGGTCTCTCTTTTAGGATATTTCTTGTCACGTTTGTCATCTGTCTTGCCAGCAGCCTTCCTCCTTATTCTGTCCTCATCCTCCTCCTCTGTTTTTTCTGTGGTGTCATCACTGTCTTCAGTACTGGTGTCCTTGATGTCACTTTCGGGATATTTCTTGTCACCTTTGTAATTTCTCATGCGTGTCTTGGAGATGCATCTTTTCTTACTTCTGTGCATGTCCTCATCTTCCTCCCTTCCTTCCCTAGGATTGTTGGTCTGCTTCTGGACAGCTGTTGCCGTGGCCCGGCGGGACTTGAAAGCATCTGTCAGGTTTTGGTTGGCTTCATAAAACACCTCAGCAACTGCTGTGCTGTGACACATGAGTCGCCGTACCTGCTCCTTCTGCTTGTAATCCAGTTCACGGCCAACCTGAAACGCATCATGTGCACAATACAGAGAGGTAACAAATTAGTACTCAAAATTAAAATGATAATATAACGTCCAATTTTTAAATGAAACAAGTCTTACATAGGTGCTGATGCTTGTTCGTATGAGGCCAAATGTTGGTTTTCCTGGCAGCCCAAACTCCTTCCAGCACTCCTGGAAAGTGCCTGCTAAGCGGGAGAATGGACCCCCATTTGTGTTTGCAAAAAACAATTTGGACTCGCCCATGGGATATTTGTGCCTATGATATAAAAACCTGGCAAACCAGACATATTCCTCCTTTTCCAAAGGGACAAGGGCATGGCCATATTTTGAGGATGTTTTGTGTTTTGCCACCTGTGAAAAGAAAGACATGACACAAAGCAAGGGACAAATTATAAATAATACCTACATTAACATTCCCAAAAAGCTGGAAAGTTTCCAAAAGATATTCTCTACGTGTGCCATTGGCAAGCAAGATGACCATTTAAAAAGGAATAATTCCATCAATTCCTCAGTTTAGGGGATACTATTTATATTTTGGAAATGCAATTCCAAATGAAAAATGTTACTCCCTAAATTTACTTTAAGTACTGTTTCTTTTTTTATACTTTGGAATGAACACCGATGTTTTCATCTCACACTAATATTACCTTTTTAGACCCATAAAAGTTATATGTAGGAAAACAGACAATTCAGTAAAAGGTGAAAGCTTACCATAATAACTCGACGTCCATTTTTGTCTTTAGGTGCAGCGTGGACTTCTTCTGCCTCCATTCCCAACAAGACTCCCCTACGGTGCCCTGTCAGGCAAATTATGAACCCTGACAACAGGCCAAATAGGTGGTAAAGGTTTTGTGGCAGGGGATTTTGCTCCAGAGTGACTGGAAGATGAAACAAAGGGTATGAATGTACAGGGACTCCTAAAAGAGGCAATGTTTTCATAACCAATGTGTCCTTACCTAAAGCATTCGGTATTGCTCGTCTAGCCTTTTCCAGGAAGGTCTGTATGTGTACTGCATCCAGAATGTTTTCTGAAATGTAATTAAAACATCATGAAAAAGCATTCTACATTACAAGTGACATACCATGAAATATAAAAAAGTGAAGAAACACAAAAAGCAATTACTTGATTTTTTGGCCTTAACAGCTTGTTTGTGTACAACAAGCCTGCTCGTTAGTTTCCTCCGAAGCCTGTCTAGGCTGAAAATTGCCCCCTTCAATTTCTTTTTAGAGGCTCTCACAGTGTCCAGTCGTGCTTCAAGGAGAAATTTCAGGAAAGACCTCACATCGCTTATGTATATTCTTTGTGTTGTTACAGCAAAATTCCTCAAAGAGTGCGCCCAGCTGTAAGGAAAGTGAGAAAGGCACATTAATTCTTAATTATTCTAAAATGTTGACCTGTGAAATCTATACTTACTTTATAAGCTTGCTGGGGTCTGATAAGAAAGCAAAATCCATGGTTGGCACCCCTCCATCACTCATGTAAGCCAACCAGGATCGCACACGTGTGACTCTCTGGCGTGCGTTCTCGTTCTGGCGATACGTGACGCCTTCAATATGATTAAGCCAGGTCTGAAGGACTTTTTCTGCACCGAAAGAAAATTCACGCGATTATAAGCTTGACATCACAAGGTGAACAAGAGAGACAGAGGGAGTCCATGACAAACTTACCAAAAACTGGAAGTTCTGTCTGTACAGTATTCCTTCTCTCATATTTTCTCCGCAGGGGGAATGGGTTTTTATTTTTTAATGTGTTTATCTCTTCTTTCAGTTGTTTGACAACTGCTTTCTGTACCTTGCAGCCCTTGCAGTTTGGTTGTGTGGTTGGAGCAGTGTCCTCCCTCTCTCTGGTGTCTCCTTCCTCTGGTCCTTGGTGGGGAGCAACCTGGTGTGTAATGACGTCCTTCTGTGCCATAATCGATTGCTGAGGGGAGCTTGTTTCATCATCTGACTCGGCCAACATCTCCACATCGAGGGTACTAACCAAGGGAGGGGATGGATTTTTGGCCCGTAATGTTTTCAGATCCAAAAGATTTGTCTGTTTTTTAGCTTTCGTAAGAAGTTCCTTCTGCTGCACTTCCTGAAGCGAAGAATAAAACAACCATAATGAAAGCTGACCTTTCACAATTGGAAACAAGCTCCCCTCAGATTTTGTACCAGAATGATATTAAATCAGTCACTGATATTCAGACACACAACCAACATTAATAAAAGGTATAAAAATTAAAAAAAAAAAAAAAAGTGTGCATTGTTCAAAACAATGAACTCATCATCCCAGAGCATTAGTGCACTTAAGTTATAAATGACAATACTTACTGTCATATCTGAATGGCATAGTTTCATGTGTTTATCTAAACGCACAAAGTTAGACCTTTTGCAGATAGGGCAATCATTGAGGCCATTATACCTTAAAATCACAGACAAAAAGACATTTATTATTATTTGCAGTTATGTTAATCTATACCATTTGAAAATGTTGAGGATTCAGGTCTGATTTTATAAGAAGACAACTTACGTGCCAGATGTGTACTGCAGCAAGATCCTGAGCTCCATTTTGTTGAGTACTTTATGGAGCTTTATAAGATGTTGGCGGACATTTCGGAAGGAGACGCCACAGAGAGGGCACGGTGCACTTTTTTTTGGCTTTCTTTGCAAACTGGAGGTGGAGGCCCGATACATATTCTGTGAAAACAGTGTGGACTAATTATTTTCCCCCAAAACCTGTACAAAATGCTAAACACAGAAACCTTTATTTATAACATCAAAATGTTGGAAAACTTAACAAACCTCAAACCCAGGCATCCTTACGAATAACTTCTTCGTAACGGAAAGCCAGCTTCCTCAGCCGACTTCTTATATTCTCTGTTGTCAGATGGAGACGTCTGGCCTCCTCCACTAGCTCTGGGGTTTTTTTCAGAACGTGTATTAACTGAAACAAAAAGAAATGTGTAGAAGCCAATAACTAAAGTTTAGGACTGCAAGCATACAGTAATATTTGTTACGACCACAAGGATGCAGTCATAAGGAACTCAACTTACTCGCCTGTATGTTATGAATTTTTCTTTCAAATCTCTTTGAAAGTGGTGTCTCAACAGGGAATCAAACTCTCTTGAATAAAAGAGTCTCCTGCGTTGGCCCTATGCAGAATATACGTATTAGCATGTACATGTGCAAGAATTGATCAGTTCCACTGTAGTTTTACTTACAGGGCGTGGAGCGTATCGTGGGAGCCCCTCAAACTCTGAGCCTGATGAGTCTGTATCAACCTTAATCATTCAAAATATTTTCTTAGTATGTGTGATTTTCAAAAAAAAAATTAGAATTGCCTTTCCACAATAAAAACAGTATTCCCTACATTAATCATTGGTGGAATTACTGTCTTCATATAAAGAATGATATTTTTCTGGAAACTGTCCAGTTTTTTCAGAACTTATATAATGCATAAGTATATATATATATATAAGGTTACTCACAGACAATGGTTCCTCTGGCTCTTGTTTAAATACAACAGTGTGTGTGGCACGGTCTACAGACACCTAAACAAATCAAAAACAATTATTCCTTTAATCAGTGTGTGTGTGTGTTACAGTTATTATATATTAGATACTATTTTAACTCACAAGCAATGGTTCCTCTGGCTCTTCTGTAAAGGCAACAGTTCCTGTTTCACTGTCTGAAGTTACCTAAACAAATTAAAGAGAACGATTCATTTAATTAGGGTGTGTGCGCGTGTGTGTGCGCGCGCGTGTGCGTGAGAGACTAAAGACACCTAAACAAATAAAAAAACAGCGATTCCTTTAGTGCGCGCGTGCGTGTGTGTGTGTGAGAGAGAGACTGTGTGTATGAATTATTTTTACTTACAGAATTGAAATGATCAGTGGTGCTATCCGGTTCGGGTGGTGACGCCATTAAATACTGTAACAGCAAAGTTAAGGCCTCAAAATTATGTTCCAATAATCGCGCATAATGAAAAGAGAAATGAAAACGACTGCATAAATCTAGATGGATTGGATTAGGGATTGATATACATTTTGTGGAATGATTAGTGGTAAATATCAGATTTTTGGAAACTAAAAGCAATAACCTGGAGCCTACCTTCAGCCTGCAGGGAAAACGGAGCTAATTAGGAGAGTGGAGCAAAGCAGAGCAGAGCGGGAGTTTGCACCAATTAACGCGCTCCCTAAAATTAGCATTTATCATTGACCAGCCAATAAGAGCAAGAAGCTATAATTGGAAGCAAAGTTCACAAACTTGGTACTTACACCTAATCCCCTTACCTACTCATTCCAGGCACACTAAATACTGTGGAAGCCACCAGAATTACAATTAAAACTGCAAATTGGCTCATTGCAGCATGGAGTGATATCTTAAACCTAATTAGAATTATTCAATTTTATTTGTATATAGCGCTTTTAACAATGGACACAAAGCAGCTTTACAGAAATATATACATTTTTGCACTTTATGACCATATAGTGCACTGTTATAAAAGGGATTTATTTATAATTGCATTATCTGGTGTCACCTAGATGAGGATGGCTTGCCTTTCGAGTCAGTTCTTCTCAAGTTCTCTGGGAGTCTTTCATTGCCACAGTCTCCTCTGGCTTGCTCATCAGGGATAAATTTATACAATTAAACTATTTAACATCTAAAAATCAGGTAGTGGGTTCAAACTGGAAGCTCACCATCAAAGATTTTCAGTCAAGTTCTCTGAGATGAGGACCTCAATTCTGGGGTCAGATTTTACACACGATGTAGTAGTATGGGTAGTGTGTATCAAATGTGATCAATATTAATAATTAATAATTATTAATATTACACAGAGACAGGACTTAGTCCTTAGTAATTGTATTATATTGCAAGTATATGTGCAAATATACTTCATCCTGCACAGTCAAAGATGCACCAAGATGTTCGTAAGGGAATTAGGAGTTAATTAATTCTGGTGGCTTTCAAAGTCTTTACTCTGGCTGGTGTTATGGAGTGATATCTTAAAAACTATTTAGAATTATGACATTCCCAGAGAGAAATATTAAATTCAATTAAATTTTATTTGTATAGCGATTTTAACAATGGTCATTTTCACAAAGCTGCTTTACAGAAATATATAAATTATTACACAGTTATATAAGGGAATTATTTATAATAAGACTAAACCCTAGGGATAACTTTGTACATTTAAAATATTAATCTCTAAAATTTGGGTATTTTGGAGTCAAACCAGAAGCTCACCACTGAAAGTTTTCAGGCAAGTTCTTTGAGGCGAGGGACTCAATTCTGTGGTCAGATTTTATGCAGGACGCCGGGAAGCACGAGTTTGACACGAGTTTGACCCGCCGGAGGCTGGCCCCCAACCGGCACCAACAGACAGCATCAGCAGGAGACCCAGGCTTCCTGCCGCAAGCAACCTGATTTTACATAAGATGTAGTGTCTCTAGGCTTTTCCATTGCTGAGAAATAAGCTGTGGAAAAAATGTGCTCCTTTCTCAGCCCTGGACTTGAAGCAGTAGCTAGTACAGAGCCACACAGCACATTGAAACACCTGACAAGTTGTTCTGGGACCAGTTAGATTATTGTGGCACCTGGAGGCCCCAAACCTGGCATATGTGAACTAGGCTATGAGATGACATGGCATGCCACGTTTGGTGGAGCTACGTTGCACTGTTGGCATTTTATGACCCTTTAATTCACATTATTTTAGGCCCTAATGAAGGGATCGAGTGACATTTTGTGGATTCTTCACAGAACCGTGGCTCCTGGAGGCTCCAAACTTGGCAAACATGGACTAGGCCATTGGATGCGGGCTGTCGAGTTTGGTGGAGCTAGGTCTCGCCCTTGGAATTTTATGACCCTTTCATTATGTTATTTTAAGCTCAAATACCTTGAAGGGGCCCTAAGTTAACTAGGCTGAGTGACATTTTAGGGGTCCTTCACAGAACTGTGGCATCTGGAGCCACCAACAACACACGTGAAATAGGCCACAAGGTGACGCGGCCTGCTGAGGTTGGGGGAACTTTGTCGCACCGTTGGCATTTTACAACTCTTTGGTTAAGTTATTTTAGGCCCAAATACCTTTGAAGGGATCGAGTGACATTTTGGGGGCCCTTCACAGAACCGTGTCTCCAGAAGGCCCCAAATCTGGCACAATTGGACTAGGTCTCAAATACACAGAGTACACTGATGAAACAGGGTGCACAATTCATAATTTGCACAATAAAATGCATTTCCTTTGGTTAGTGTCAGGAATTCCAAAAAATAAATAGAAATCCCTAAATTCCTAGCAACACAGTTTTTAGATAGGTCACAGGGTTCTCCTAGGCCAGAAGTTCAATACTGGGGTCAGATTTTCTGTAGGATGTCAGGAAGCAGCCCGAACGCGGGTTCGAACCCCGGTAGAGGCTGGCCCCCGATGGCCATCGACAGATGGCATCAGAGGGAGACCCTGTCTTCCTGCCTCAAGCGACCTGGTGTCTCTAGGCCTTTTTGTCCGTTGCTGAGAAAGAATTGGATTGGAAAAATTGTGCTCTGTTCTCAGCCCTGGACTTTCAGCATGATGCAGTAGCTAGTATAGCGTCACACAACACATTGAAACACCCGCCATGTGTTTCTGGGACTAGTTAGATAACTGTGGCACCTGGAAGCCCCTAACCTGGCATACCTGAAGTAGCCCACAAGATGCTGTGGCATGCTGAGTTTTGTGGAGCTACATTGCACCCTTGGGAATTTATGACCCTTTCATTACGTTATTTTAGGCTCAAATACCGTGAAGGGATGAAGGGACATTTTAGGGGTCCTTCACAGAACTGTGGCTCCTGGAGGCACCAAACCCAGCCTACATAAAATAGACAATGAGTTGACACAGGCTGCTGAGTTTGGTGGAGCTATGTTGCACCGTTGACATTTTATGATCCTTTAATTAAGTTATTTTAGGCCCAAATTCCTTTGAAAGGATCGAGTGACATTTTGGGGGCCCTTCACAGAACCATGGCTCCAGAAGGCCCCAAACTCGCCACACGTCAACTAGATCTCAAGTACATGGAGAACACTGGTGAAACAGGCCGCACAGTTCATAATTTGCACAATAAAATGCATTTCCTTTAGTTCACATCGGGAATTCCAAAAAATAAATAGAAATCTCTAAATCCTTAACAACAAAAGTTTTCAGACAGGTCACAGGGTTCCCAGAGGCCAGGATCTCGATTCTGGGATCAGATTTTATGTAGCATTTCATCATGCTATATAGAGCCACACAACAGGTTGAAATGCCTGCCATGTGTTTCTGGGACCAGTTAGATAACTGTGGCACCTGGAAGCCCTTAACCTGGCATACCTGAAGTAGCCCACAAGATGCTGTGGCGTGCCGAGTTTTGTGGCGCTACGTCTCACTCTTGGGAATTTACGACTCTTTCATTATGATATTTTAGGCTCAAATACCGTGAAGAGATCAAGTGACATTTTAGGGGTCTTTCACAGAACTGTGGCTCCTGGAGGCACCAAACCCCACACACGTGAAGTAGACCGTGCGGTGATGTGGCCTGCTGAGTTCAAGGGAACTATGTTGCACCGTTGGCAATTTACAACCCTTTGGTTAAGTTATTTTAGTCCCAAATTCCTCTGAAGGGATCGAGTGACATTTTGGGCACCCTTCACAGAACCGTGTCTCCAGAAGGCCCCAAACCCACTCCACGTGAACTAGGCCTCGAGTACAGGGAGAACACTGGTGAAACAGGCTGCACAATTCATAGTTTGCACAATAAAATATATTTCTTTTAGTTAACATTGGGAATTCCAAAAAATAAATAGAAATCCCTAATTCCTTAACAACAAAAGTTTTCGGAGAGGTCACAGGGTTCTCCGAGGCTAGGAGCTCAATTCTGGGATCGGATTTTATGTAGCATTTCAGGAAAGCCCTCGAAAGCAGGTTAGAACCCTGACAGAGGCCGGCCCCCTACGGGCGCTGACATACGGCATAAGAGGTAGCCCCGGGCTTCCTGCCTCAAGCAACGTGGTGTCTCTATGCCTTTTTTTCCCCGTTGCTGAGAAAGAAGCTGTGTAAAAATTGTGTTCTCTTCTCAGCCCTGGACTTACAGCATGAGGCAGTAGCTAGTTTAGAGCCAGAAACACAACACATTGAAACACCTGCCAAGTGTTTCTGGGACCAGCTAGATAACTGTGGCACTCGAAGGCCCCAAAGTACCCAAAGTAGGCCACAAGGTGACGTGGCATGCCGAGTTTGGGGGAAGTACGCAGTACCATTGGCATTTTACTACCCTTTCGTTTAGTTATTTTAGGCCCAAATACCTTGGCTTCTGGAGACCCCACCCCTGTGACCCATGATCTAGGCCAAGAGATGACGTGGGCTGCTGAGTTTTGTGGAGGTACGTCGCACCGTTGGCATTTTATGATCCTTGAATCAAGTTATCTTAGGCTCAAATACCTTTGAAGGGATCAAATGACATTTAGGGGGCCCTTCACAGAACCGTGGCTCCAGAAGGCCCCAAACCTGGCAGACGTGAACTAGGCCTTGAGTACACAGAGTACACTGGTGAAACAGGGTGCAAATTCATAATTTGTAAAATAAAATTCATTTCCTAAGTTAACATCATGGATTCCAAAAAATAAATAAAAATCCCTAAATCCCAAACAACAAAAGTTTTCGAAGGGGTCACAGTATTCTCCAAGGCCAGCAGCTCGATTCTGGGGTCGGATTTTATGTAGGCTGTAGGGAAGCACCCTGAACGAGGGTTCGAACACTGCCAGAGGCCGGCCCCCTTTCGGCACAGATGGACGGCATCGGAGGGAGACCCGGGCTTCCTGCCTCAAGCGACCTGGTGTCTCTAGACCTTTTTTTTCCCGTTGCTGAGAAAGAAGCTGTAGAAAAATTGTGCTCTGTTCTCAGCCTTGGACTTACAACATGAGGCTGTAGCTAGTATAGAGCCAGACAACACAATGAAACACCTGCCAAGTGTTTCTGGGACCAGCTAGATAACTGTGGCACCTGAAGGCCCCAAACCTGACATACCCAAAGTAGGCCACAAGGTGACGTGGCATGCCGAGTTTTGGGGAAGTACGCAGCACCATTGGCATTTTACGACCCTTTTGTTTAGTTATTTTAGGCCCAAATACCTTTCAAGTTATCAAGTGACAATTTGGGGGCCCTTCACAGAACTGTGAAAATATGAACTAGGCCTAGGGTTGATTCATTTCCCTTAATTAATGTCGGAAATTCCACAAAAGTAAATATAAATCCCTAAATTCCTAAGTTTTCATACTGGTCACAGCTTTCTCCAAGACCAGGAGTTCAATTCTGCGGTCAGATTTTATGTAGGATGTCAGAAATCAACCCGAACACTGGATCTAACTCCCCGGAGGCCTGCCCCCAACAGGCGCCGACAGAGAGCATCAGAGGGAGACCCAGGCTTCCTGCCTCAAGCGACCTGGTGTCTCTAGGTCTGTCCGTTGCTGAGAAATAAGCTGTGGAATAATTGTGCTCCATTCTTAGCACTGGACTTACTGCATGTTAGGACAAGAGGTAAGTTCGGGAGAACTATGTCGCACCCTTGGCATTTTACAACTCTTTCATTAAGTTATTTTAGGCCCAAATACCTTTGAAAGGATCGAGTGACAATTTGGGGGCCCTTCACATAACCGTGAACACGTGAACTAATTCTAGAGCAAACGGAGTATATTGGTGAAACAGACCGCACAATTCAGAATTTGCACAATAAATTGCATTTTCTTTAGTTAATGTTGGAAATTCCAAAAAATAAATAGAAATTCCTAAAAAACAAAAAGATGGGTCTGTGCTACTTAAAAGTGTAAATGGTTACAGAGTTTTGCATTCTGCATTTTGCTCTGATGAGTTGATTCCAAATGTATGGTCTGTTGTTTTCAAAGGGATATTTTATGCCTTTCACAATATCTTCATTCCAAGTTTTTCATCTCAAAAACTTGAGTTCTTGGTTCTAAATTTTGGAACTCAAATTCCAAAAAAGATTATTACCAGGTTTTTGATCTTAAAATTCCAAAAAAGGGATATTTCAGTCCTTAAATATTCCAAGATCTTGATCTCTTTTTCCAATTTTATGATCTCAAAATTCCAAAAAGGGGATATTTGCCCCTAATAATTCCAAGACTATGATCTAAAAAAATCCAAGTTCTTGATACAGAATTCCAAAAAGGAGATCTGTTGTGCAATTCCAAGATTCCGATCCCTAAATTCAAGAATATGATCCAATTCCCAAAAGATGACATTTGTCCCTAATTATTCCAAGATTTTGATCCCGATTTCCATTTTAAAGCTCTAGAATTCCAAATATTTGATATTTGCCCCTAAATATTGCAAAATCATGATTTGAAGAATCCAAAATTTACATCCTGAATTCCAAAAATGAAATCTGTCAGGATAAATAAACAACTGTAAATTCAGATTTCAAGTTTTGAATTCCAGTTCCAAAAAGACAATATTTGCCCCTAAATCCCTAAATTCAATGAAAAAATGTTACTTAGGAGAAATGTTCCTTTTTTTTGGAGGAACATAAGCCCAGCCCTACCAAAGACGTAATCTGGCTCCTAAAC
The DNA here is from genome assembly GCF_027358585.1 of Pangasianodon hypophthalmus. NCBI lineage: Eukaryota > Metazoa > Chordata > Actinopteri > Siluriformes > Pangasiidae > Pangasianodon > Pangasianodon hypophthalmus. The sequence goes on along the minus strand of NC_069711.1, from coordinate 35,872,144 downwards.
ATTCCAATATACTAATCTTTATGCATATAAGAGCTCTCAATTCTTCTAAAAATATTCATCTTCATTTAATATTCATGGCCTTCATTTCAAAAGCCAATAGTTGTCCCAATACCCTATATAACACTTGTGCAAATAATGATTCTAATTCCAAACATAGCTGTAAGTTTCATTGATTTGGGACATCCAAATAAGGCCCTAATGTTGGAGGCATGTCTTGGCTTGGTTGGAAAAATGATCCCAAAATTCCAAAGTCAAAGCAAATGTATCAGATGATTATGAAAATATTATTTGATATAGAAAGTATATGTACAATTCTCATCAAATTACAAAGTCAAAACAAAAGTATAGATGAATAGGGGAAAATGCTCTTTGATTTGGAACCTACATGATCGATCATATAAAGTCAGTACAAATATATTAGATGATTATGAAAATATTTTTGATTTGGAATGTACAAGAACAGTTATCATAGCCAAAGCAAAGGTATCAGATAATTATCAAAAGATTATTTTATTTGGAATGTACAAGAAATTATCATCAAATTCCAAAGTTAAAGCAAAAGTATCAGATGATTATTAAAATATTATTTAATATGGAAATTATATGAACAATTCTCATCAAATTGGAAAGTCAAAACAAAAGTATAGATGAATAGGGGAAACTACTCTTAGATTTGGAATCTACATGACCAGTGATTCATATAAAGTCAATACACATATATCAGATGATTATCAAAAGATTCTTTAATTTGTAATGTACAAGAACAGTTATCATCAATTTCCAAAGTCAAAGCAAAGATATCAGATGATTATGAAAATATTATTTGATATGGAATGTACAAGAACAGATATAATCAAATTCCAAAGTCAAAGCAAAGGTATCAGATGATTATGAAAATTTTATTTGACATGAAATGTACATGAACAATTCTCACAAATTACAAAGTCAAAAGAAAAGTATAGTTGAATAGGGGAAAATGTTCTTTGATTTGGAATGTACATTACCAATCAATCATCACATTTATAATGTCAATACAAATAATAACAGATAATTATCAAAAGATTCTTTTATTTGGAAGGTACAAGAAGTTGAGCATCAAATTCCAAAGTGAAAGCAAATGTATCAGATCATTAAGTAGAAGCCTTTATTTGTCACATATACATTTTGCATATTGCAGCTTCTCAGGAAGCTGAGGTCAGAGTGCATGATCAGCCATGATACAGCACCCTTGGAGCAGATAGGGTCAAGGGCATTGCTCAAGGGCCCAACAGTGGCAGCTTGGCAGTGCTGGGGCTTGAACTCCCGACCTTCTGATCAGTAACCCAAAGCCAATCAATGAACAATGTACATGAACAAGTTCCATCAAATTACAAAATCAAAACAAAAAGTCTAGGTGAATAGGGAAAAATGTTCATTGATTTGGAATGTACGTGACCAATCAATCATCAGCTTATAAAGTACATACAAATATATCAGATGATTATCAAAAGATTCTTTGATTTTTAATGTACATTTATGGAATTTGGCAGACGCCCTTATCCAGAGTGACTTATATTTATCTCAATCGTACAATCAAGCATTTGAGGGGTAAGTCAAAGTAAAAAAGACAGAGAAAATATTTGAAAAAATTAGAGAAAAGAATCATAATTTTGGATTATGAAAATGAGCTGCCACATGACAGGAAGTTACTTTTTTAACCGCTGCCACATCACAGGAAGTGTTTCTTTTTTTTAATTTTAAATTAATAGATTTACCTTAAAGAGCAAGAATGTACAAGGTAGCATTCAACAAATATAAAAAAATTAAATCAGATGAGGTAAAATCAAAAGGAAAAATCAAAACCAATGAATAAAAGATTTTAAAAAATCAGAAAATTTAAAAGTTAGGGAAAAGATCATTAACTTGGAATATGCAAATGAGCTTCTGACATCATAGAAGTGTTTTTCCTAACCTTTCCAAAAAGATGATTTCTGGTAATTCCAAGAAAATGATCCAATAATGTGCTCCATGGTGCCATCTGGTCGCCGGACAAAAGTTTGATCCAGATCGAATTTTTGGTTCCAAGGTACTTATACTTTTGAATGGGCAAATTGGCTGCTAAACGATTTCTTGGAAAAAATCCAGATTGCCTATTCCGGCCCATGTTAAAATTTCCAAGTTAAAGGTATGGTCAGGACCATACAAGAAGTTCAGCATCAAATTCCAAAGTGAAAGCAAATGTATCAGATCATTAAGTAGAAGCCTTTATTTGTCACATATACATTTTGCATATTGCAGCTTCTCAGGAAGCTGAGGTCAAAGTGCATGATCAGCCATGATACAGCACCCTTGGAGCAGATAGGGTCAAGGGCATTGCTCAAGGGCCCAACAGTGGCAGCTTGGCAGTGCTGGGGCTTGAACTCCCGACCTTCTGATCAGTAACTCAAAGCCAATCAATGAACAATGTACATGAACAAGTTCCATCAAATTACAAAATCAAAACAAAAAGTCTAGGTGAATAGGGAAAAATGTTCATTGATTTGGAATGTACGTGACCAATCAATCATCAGCTTATAAAGTACATACAAATATATCAGATGATTATCAAAAGATTCTTTGATTTTTAATGTACATTTATGGAATTTGGCAGATGCCCTTATCCAGAGTGACTTATATTTATCTCAATCGTACAATCAAGCATTTGAGGGGTAAGTCAAAGTAAAAAAGACAGAGAAAATATTTGAAAAAATTAGAGAAAAGAATCATAATTTTGGATTATGAAAATGAGCTGCCACATGACAGGAAGTTAGTTTTTTAACCGCTGCCACATCACAGGAAGTGTTTCTTTTTTTTAATTTTAAATTAATAGATTTACCTTAAAGAGCAAGAATGTACAAGGAAGCATTCAACAAATATAAAAAAAATTAAATCAGATGAGGTAAAATCAAAAGGAAAAATCAAAACCAATGAATAAAAGATTTTAAAAAATCAGAAAATTTAAAAGTTAGGGAAAAGATCATTAACTTGGAATATGCAAATGAGCTTCTGACATCATAGAAGTGTTTTTCCTAACCTTTCCAAAAAGATGATTTCTGGTAATTCCAAGAAAACGATCCAATAATGTGCTCCATGGTGCCATCTGGTCGCCGGACAAAAGTTTGATCCAGATCGAATTTTTGGTTCCAAGGTACTTATACTTTTGAATGGGCAAATTGGCTGCTAAACGATTTCTTGGAAAAAATCCAGATTGCCTATTCCGGCCAATGCTAAAATTTCCAAGTTAAAGGTATGGTCAGGACCATACAAGAAGTTCAGCATCAAACTCCAAAGTGAAAGCAAATGTATCAGATCATTAAGTAGAAGCCTTTATTTGTCACATATACATTTTGCATATTGCAGCTTCTCAGGAAGCTGAGGTCAGAGTGCATGATCAGCCATGATACAGCACCCTTGGAGCAGAGAGGGTCAAGGGCATTGCTCAAGGGCCCAACAGTGGCAGCTTGGCAGTGCTGGGGCTTGAACTCCCGACCTTCTGATCAGTAACCCAAAGCCAATCAATGAACAATGTACATGAACAAGTTCCATCAAATTACAAAATCAAATCATTGATTTGATTAATGAATTAATGAAAAGATCATTAACTTGGAATATGCAAATGAGCTTCTGACATCATAGAAGTGTTTTTCCTAACCTTTCCAAAAAGATGATTTCTGGTAATTCCAAGAAAACGATCCAATAATGTGCTCCATAGCGCCATCTGGTCGCCGGACAAAAGTTTGATCCAGATCAAATTTTTGGTTCCAAGGTACTTATACTTTTGAATGGGCAAATTGGCTGCTAAACGATTACTTGGAAATAATCCAGATTGCCTATTCCGGCCCATGTTAAAATTTCCAAGTTAAAGGTATGGACCCTAACCCTAACCCTAACCCTAACCCTAACCCCTAACCCTAACCCTGACCCTGACCCTGACCCTGACCCTAACCCTAACCCTAACCCTAACCCTAACCCCTAACCCTGACCCTGACCCTGACCCTGACCCTGACCCTAACCCTAACCCTAACCCTAACCCTAACCCCTAACCCTAACCCTAACCCTGACCCTGACCCTGACCCTGACCCTGACCCTAACCCTAACCCTAACCCTAACCCCTAACCCCTAACCCTAACCCTAACCCTAACCCTAACCTTCTACCCTGACCCTAACCCTAACCCTAACCTCAACCTTCTACCCTGACCCTAACCCTAACCTCAACCTTCTACCCTGACCCTAACCCTAACCTCAACCTTCTACCCTGATCCTAACCCTAACCCTGACCCTAACCCCTAACCCTAACCTAACCCCTAACTCCCAACCCTCCTACTCTAACCCTAATCCGCTTACCCTAACCCTAACCCCTAACCCCTAACCCTAACCTCAACCTTCTACCCTAACCCTAACCCCTAACCCTTACCTCAACCTCCTACCCTGACCCTAACCCTAACCCTGACCCTTACCCTAACCTCAGCCTCCTACCATGAACCCTAACCCTAACCTCAACCTCCTACCAGGAACCCGAACCCTAACCCCAACCCCATAACCCTACTTAACCCTAACTCCTAACCCTAATCTCTCCCTCCTACCCTGAACCCTAATCCTAACCCGAACCATGACCTTCACTTCAAGCCCAATTCTAACCCTTTTCCCTTCCCCCTCCCTACCCCAACCTCAATCTCCCATCTTGAACCCCAATTCTAACACTTAACCCTAACTGCTAACCCCCTACCCTAACCCCAAGCCTTATTCCTACCCTAACCCTAATCTTCCCCCTTCTCTATCTTGACCCTCTTTTGTTTCCCTGCTCTTCTACTGGAGTGGGTACCCTGGCTCCAAGGATATAAACTTAACTCCCAAATCTGCCCCATGAGATGAATACATTTACAGGTAAATGTGAGCTGTATGTGGACATGGGAGTGTGCAGACATTGAATGGAGCTTTCACCCGGGATCCTGTGCTTTGATCACTCAGCCGGATATGGGGTGTGGATCTGACTTGGGAAAAACTGCACGCCCTATCCGGTCCCTTAGGTTCCTTGTTTTATTTAAATAATGTTGTCTTTTTCCCCCCCCTCCATTTTTACTTTCTTTATGGGGACTCCTGGTCCCTTTCCAGGTCACTGTTCCTTTTGAACTTAGTGGGTATTTTTATTTAGCTCTCTCATTTTAACTTTATTGATTTTATTTTCTTAATCATATTTTAAAAAAGCATCCTTTCTTTTTATTTTATTTATTTATATATTTTATGTTTTTTAAATTTATATTTTTTATTTTTTATTTACTCATTTACCATTTGGGGATTTTAAATTTGCACTGTTTAAGGATCACCCTTACCCAGGGATCCAATTTATATATAAAAAATTTTTTTTGTATTTGTATAAGAAAATGGGTCTGGCCTCGTTCTTTTTAACTCTAGAATAGAACAAAGTGAGCCTGTGCACTAAAGAGCATACACTCAACATATGAGGACTTGATCTTTCCCTAACCCTAACCCTAACCCTAACCCCTAACCCCTAACCCCTAACCCTAACCCTAACCCTAACCCCTAACCCCTAACCCTAACCCCTAACCCCTAACCCTAACCCTAACCCTAACCCTAACCCTAACCCTAACCCTAATTAGGGCCCAGGGAATGCCAGCTTGGACGTAAATCCCTAATTCCATACGAATTTTTGCAATTTTTAATAAAAAAATTGTTATTATCGCTGTTGCTCCATGGTAACCCTCAAGAGCATATTTTTGGAATTAGATCAATTTTTTGGAAAGGTCAATAAAATGTGATTTGCATATCACTCATTTGCGGATTGCCTTTTTGGAATGTGATCTATTTCCCTAATCGCCTAAAATTCGTCTACTTTTTTTAATGTATTGAATTAATCTCTTTTTTGATTTTCTTTATTGTGAATACATCATTCAAATATGGCTTAGGTGCATGGGAATTTTCTTTATTTGAATATTGCATAATTTGTGATATTGTCCATTATTTTACTAATTGTGATATTTTACAACTAAATCACTGGATTAGAGTTTATTCAGGATCCTGATGGCCTGCAGGTAGAAACTGTTCTTCAGCCTGCTGGTTGTGGATTGAATGTTGATTGTTCTCTAAATGTCTTCATTTGAGGCCTATATAACTTATGTTAACCACCTCACTCTCTACCTATGAACATCTGGATGTATCTTTGGCTGTGCGATCCCTTTTTTGATTTGATGGAAACTCTTGGAACATCTTTCGGTGCTGAAAACTTTTAAATAAACACACTGAGACCAAAATTTCTTTACTGGAATTTTATTTAAAGTCAATATTGTGTGTGTGTGTGTGTGTGTGTGTGTGCATGTGTGAATTGTCTGTTAAGAATTATATTATGTTGCAACTGCAAGTATATGTGTGTATGTGTGTGTGATGGTGCTCTCTATAAGTCTGAAGGTGCTCTCTGTACCATGGCTCCCGCTGCAAAAAAAAAATAAAAAAATTATCTCAGTAAAATCTTCACACCATATGGGTTGGTTATAGAATAGATGGCTCTTTTACAAATGTACACTCACAGTTGAGGGCACACGTATCAGTTGGCGTTTTGTCCTACCGCTCACAGGCTTACCGGAAATCTGTACAGATAGAAAATTAAATAAATAACAGTCGAGACAATATTGATGATTGATAAGAGCCTTTTTATTGTTAAAATATGCATAGTACCTCTTCCTGGGATGGACGGTGTGTGGCACCATGGAGCTGTGGAGCGTACAGAGAATAAAAATAACTCCATCAAAACATCCTAGATACTTGAGAAAATAAGATGTGTGCTGCTAAAATTTGTGCCTACCTCTTTTTTAGGCTCTTGGGATGAACAAGGCTCTTCATAAATTTCTATACTAGCCATTACCTCATAATCATCATTCCGCTGTAAAGGTCAAAAAATAAATTAAATATCAAAAGTAATCCTGACTGATAACAGGCAATAAAACTTACATTAAGCGCTACACGTTGAGGGCAGTTGGAACTAACAAGAAGATTTCCATCAGCCTGTGGGAGCAGAAAATAACTGAAATACGACATGAAAGCAGTGTGTGTGTGTGTGTGTGTGTGTACATGTGTATGATGATATTTGTGTGTATGATAACCCTAACCCTAACCCTAGGTGCTCTCTGTACCATGGCTCCCTCTGAAAAAAAAAAAAAGAATACATTTTTTTCAGTAAAGTCTTCACACCACACTGGTTGGTATAGAGATGAAATCGTTCTATTACAAATGTAAACTCAAAGTTGGGGACATGTATCAGTAACCTGACAATATGTTTCAGATGTTTCAAACAGAAACACAGTCACCTTCATGGACTGGGTTGGCATCCTCCTTAGGGCTCTCAGCCTCCATAACATGACTCAGTGTTTGGCCAAGGGCTTCATGAAAATCATTAATATCATTGTTAATGGAAGCTTGAATGTTGTCGAGGGTCTCCATAGCATCATTGATGCCACTGAGTAGATTATATATCCTTCTCCCCCGGACCTCCAAAGTGTACGAGCTTTGGTCTGGTGCTGGTGGATGATTGTTTGTAAACATCTGTATGTGTACATCAAACTAAAAATAAAATACACAAGGAATAAAGAAATAATCAAGTAAAACATGCATCTGTTGCATTTGTAACTGTTGTATGACTGTGCCTGCATTATTTTTGTATTTACAGGATTACACAGGATGTTTAAAAGTGTGTGCATTTGTATGTATTGAGCAGTGGTGTCCAATCTTAGCCACGTAGTGCCAGTGTGGTTGTAGGTTTTTGTTCCATACAAACAGGATCACACATGATCAACTGTTTGATAATTGAGACCAACTGATTAAACGAGTAGAATGAGGTGTGATCCTGCTTGTTTGGAAAGAAAAGCTGCAGCCACACTGGCTCTTTGTGGATCAGACACCCCTGTTATAGGATTAGGGGTTGATGTATATTTCTTGGAATGATTAGTGGTAAATATCAGATTGTTGGCATCTAAAACAATAAATTAGAGCCTACCTTCAGCCTGCAGGGAAAATGGTGCTATAGGAGAGCATAGCTGAGTTGGAGTTTGCACCAACTAGCACGCTCCCTAAAATTAGCATATACAATTGGCCATCCAATAAAAGCAAGGAGTGATAAATTGGAAGCAAAGTTAAAAAATGTAATACTTATTCCTAATCTCCTAACCTACTCATTCCAGGCACAGTAAAAACTGTGGAAGCCACCAGAATTACAATTAAAAATGCAAATTATCATTGGCTGTGCAGCATGGAACAATATCTTAAAAACTAACTAGAATTATGAATTAAACATTCCAAGAGGGAAATATTCAATTCAGTTCAATTTTATTTGTATAGTGCTTTTAACAATGGACATTGTCACAAAGCTGCTTTAAAGAAATATGTACATTTTTGCACTTTTCTGACCACGTAATACACAATTATACAAGGGAATTATTTATAATTGAAAAAGAAGAAACCCTAGGAATAAATTTATACATTTAAAATGTTAATTTCTAAAAAATCAGATATTGTGGAGTCAAACCAGAAGCTCACCACCGAAAGATGTCAGACAAGTTCTCTGAGGCGAAGAACTCGATTCTGGAGTCCAGTTTTAAGCACGATGTCGGGAAGCACCCCAAACGCAAGTTCGACCCCACTGAAGGCTGGCTCCGATGGGCACCGGTAGTCAGCATCAGCAGGAGACCTGGGCTTCCTGCCGCAAGTGACCTGTTGCCTTTCCATTGATGAGAAATAAGCTGTGCAAACATTGTGCTCCCTTCTCAGTCCTGGACTTACACCATGTTTTCTACAGCAGGACTTACAGATTGTTCTCTAAATGTCTTCATTTGAGGCCTATATAACTTATTTTAACCACCTCACCCTCTACCTATGAACATCTGGATGTATCCTAGGCTGTATGATCCCTTTTTTGATTTGATGGAAACTCTTGGAACCTCTTTCGGTGCTGAAACCTTTTAAATAAACACACTGAGACCGAAATTTCTTTACTGGGATTTTATTTAAAGTCAATATTGTGTGTATGTGTGTGTGTCTGTCTGTCTATAGAGAGTGTTGTGTGGTGTACATGTGGATGATTTGTGTGGATGATCACATGTATGTGCATGTTTATGAGTCTCAGTCTGAACGTGTGCTGTGTACCATGGCTCCCTCTGTGGAAAAAAAAAATTAAAAGAATAAATTAATCTCAGTAAATCTTCACATCACACTGGTTGGTATAGAAAAGAGATGGTTCTATTACAAATGTAAACGCAATGTTGGGGACAAAGTATCAGCTGATGTTTCGAATGTTTCAAACAGAAACACACTCACCTTCATGGACTGGGTTACCATCCTCCTCAGCAGTCCCAGCCTCCATAAAATGATTCAGACTGTGGCCAGGGGATCCATGAACATCATCGGGGGACACTTGACCATCATCAGGGGCCTCCATAAAAGGACTCGGACTGTGGCCAGTGGATCCATGATCATCGGTGGACACTTGACCTACATCAAGGGACTCCATAAAATGACTCACAATGTGGGCAAGGACTTCGGTAACATTGTTAAGGGCTGCTTGAATCTTGTCAAGGGAATCCAGAGCATCATTGATGCCACGGACTAGCTCACACAGCCTCCTCCCCTGGACCGCCAAAGTGCACGAGCATTGGCCTGCTGCTGGTGGACAGTTGTTTGTAAACATCTGTATGTGTATATCAAACTAAAAATAAAATAGATGAGTCAAAAACAAGTTAAACAAGTAAAACATGCATCTGTTGCATTTGTAACTGTTGTATGACTGTGTTTGTATTAGTTTGTATTTACAGGATTACACAGGATGTTTAAAAGTGTGCGCATTTGTATGTATTGAGCAGTGCTGTCCAATCTTAGCCGCAAAGTGCCAGTGTGGTTGTAGGTTTTTGTTCCATACAAACAGGATCACACATGAATTGTTTGATAATTGAGACCAACTGATTAAACGAGTAGAATGAGGTGTGATCCTGCTTGTTTGGAAAGAAAAGCTGCAGCCACACTGGCTCTTTGTGGATCAGACACCCCTGTTATAGGATTAGGGGTTGATGTATATTTCTTGGAATGATTAGTGGTAAATATCAGATTGTTGGCATCTAAAACAATAAATTAGAGCCTACCTTCAGCCTGCAGGGAAAATGGTGCTATAGGAGAGCATAGCTGAGTTGGAGTTTGCACCAACTAGCACGCTCCCTAAAATTAGCATATACAATTGGCCATCCAATAAAAGCAAGGAGTGATAAATTGGAAGCAAAGTTAAAAAATGTAATACTTATTCCTAATCTCCTAACCTACTCATTCCAGGCACAGTAAAAACTGTGGAAGCCACCAGAATTACAATTAAAAATGCAAATTATCATTGGCTGTGCAGCATGGAACAATATCTTAAAAACTAACTAGAATTATGAATTAAACATTCCAAGAGGGAAATATTCAATTCAATTCAATTTTATTTGTATAGTGCTTTTAACAATGGACATTGTCACAAAGCTGCTTTAAAGAAATATATACATTTTTGCACTTTTCTGACCATATAATACACAATTATACAAGGGAATTATTTATAATTGTAGAAGAAGAAACCCTAGGGATAAATTTATACATTTAAAATATTAATTTCTAAAAATCAGGTATTGTGGAGTCAAACCAGAAGCTCACCACCGAAAGATGTCAGACAAGTTCTCTGAGGCGAAGAACTCGATTCTGGAGTCCAGTTTTAAGCACGATGTCGGGAAGCACCCCAAACGCAAGTTCGACCCCACTGAAGGCTGGCTCCGATGGGCACCGGTAGTCAGCATCAGCAGGAGACCTGGGCTTCCTGCCGCAAGTGACCTGTTGCCTTTCCATTGCTGAGAAATAAGCTGTGGAAAAAATGTGCTCCTTTCTCAGCCCTGGACTTGATGCAGTAGCTAGCATAGAGCCACACAGCAGAGTGAAACACCTGACAAGTTGTTCTCGGACCAACAACAAAGTGGCACCTGGAGGACCCAAACCTGGCACACATAAACTAGGCCACAAGATGATGCAGTATGCTGAGTTATGTCACACCGTTGGCATTTCACAACCCTTTGGTTAAGTTATTTTAGGCTCAAATACCTTAAAGGGATTGAGTAAAAATTTTGGGGCCCTTCACAGAACCGTGGCTCCTGGAGGCCCCAAACCCGGCATATGTGAAGTAGGCTATGAGCTGATGTAGCATGCCAAGTTTGGTGGACATATGTTGCACAGTTGGCATTTTACAACCCTTTCATTAAGTTATTTTAGGCCCAAGATCCTTTGAAGGGATTGAGTGACATTTTGGTTGCCCTTCACAAAACCGTGGCTCCTAGAGGTCCCAAATCCAGCAAACATGATGTAGGCCACGGGATGACATGGGCTGCTGAATTTGGTGGAGCTACGTAGTACAGATGGCATTTTACGACCCTTTCATTACATTAATTTAGACCCAAATACCTTTAAGGGATCGAGTGACATTTTGGGGGCCTTTCACAGAATCGTGGCTCCTGGAGGCCCCAAACTTGGTATATGTGAAGTAGGCCACGAGATGATGTGGCATGCTGAGTTTGGGGAAACTACATCACACTGGTGGCATTTTACAACCCTTTCAAGAAGTTATTTTAGGCCCAAAAACCATTGAAGGGATAGAGGGACATTTTGGGGTCCCTTCACAGAAGGAGTAAATCACTGGATTAGAGTTTATTCACCTTATTCATCCTGATGGCCTGCGGGTAGAAACTGTTCTTCAGCCTGCTGGTTGTGGATTGAATGCTGATTGTTCTCTAAATGTCTTCATTTGAGGCCTATATAACTTATGTTAACCACCTCACCCTCTACCTATGAACATCTGGATGTATCCTAGGCTGTATGATCCCTTTTTTGATTTCATGGAAACTCTTGGAACATCTTTCAGTGCTGAAACCTTTTAAATAAACACATTGAGACCAAAATTTCTTTACTGGGATTTTATTTAAAGTCAATATTGTGTGTGTTTGTGTGTGTGTGTGTGTGTGTGTCTATCTGTCTGTCTATAGAGTGTGTTGTGTGGTGTACATGTGGATGATTTGTGTGTATGATCACATGTATGTGCATGTTTATGAATCTCAGTCTGAAGGTGCACTCTTTACCATGGCTTCCTCTGCAGAAAAAAAATCAAAAGAATAAATTAATCTCAGTAAATCTTCACACCACACTGGTTGGTATAGAAAAGAGATGGTTCTATTACAAATGTAAACGCAATGTTGGGGACAAAGTATCAGCTGATGTTTCAAACAATTCAATTCAATTCAATTCAATTTTATTTGTATAGCGCTTTTAACAATGGACATTGTCACAAAGCAGCTTTACAGAAATAAATGGATTCACAAAAATATATTGTAAATATTTAAATTTATCACTGTGAATTTATCCCTAATGAGCAAGCCAGTGGCGACGGTGGCAAGGAAAAACTCCCCGAGATGATATGAGGAAGAAACCTTGAGAGGAACCAGGCTCAAAAGGGAACCCATCCTCATCTGGGTGCAACGGATAGTGCAATTATAAATAAATCCCTTCTATTGTGTACTATATGGACTAATATGGAATAATATGGAATAATAGTGCAATTGTGCAACCAATAAATTCATCGCAGTATTTGTAAGAGGTCCGGCTGGTTAAAATCTATCCACTGTCCACTGATGGAGTCCTGAGTACGAAGCTGCTCGTGGCAACTGCAGCCCCAAAGCCACTACAGCAATCGCAGTCCCAAGCCATTACAGTACAGCTCCCCATATGTGATCCCCAAGCCATCTCCACAGCCCCCAGGTGGCACCATCCCCAGCAATCCAAACAGTTCTTCAGGCAGTCCATATGGGGCCACCCCCAACAGCAGCGAGCGAACTCAACCGATGAGAACTCCAACCAGAAGTAGGGCATCAGGATGGGTCAAACAGAAACACACTCACCTTCATGGACCTTTGTTACCATCCTTCTCAGCAGTCCTAGCCTCCATACAATGACTCAGACTGTGGCCAGGGGATCCATGAACATCATCGGGGGACACTTGACCATCGTCAGGGGCCTCCATAACATCACTCGCACTGTGGCCAGTGGATCCACGACCATCGTCAGAGGCCTCCTTAAAAGGACTGATGCTCTGGAAGAGGGCTTCATTAACATTGTTAAGGGCTGCTTGACTCTTGTCGAGGGTCTCCATAGCATCATTGATGCCACTGAGTAGCTCATACATCTTCCTCCCCCGGACCACCAAAGTGTATAAGTGTTGGTCTCGTGCTGGTGGACGGTTGTTTGCAAACATCTGTATGTGTACATCAAAGTAAAAATAAAACACAAGGAAAAAACAAGTAATCAAGTAAAACAACATGCATTTGTTATTGTCATATGACTGTGCCTGCATTATTTTTGTATTTTCAGGATTACACAGGATGTTTAAAAGTGTACTGAGCAGTAGTGTCCAATCTTAGCTGCAAAGTGCCGGTGTGGTTGTAGGTTTTTGTTCCATACAAACAGGATCACACATGAATTGTTTGATAATTGAGACCAACTGATTAAACGAGTAGAATGAGGTGTGCTCCTGCTTGTTTGGAAAGAAAAGCAGCAGCCACACCGGCCCTTTGTGGATCAGACACCCCTATTATAGAATTAGGGGTTGATATATATTTCTTGGAATGATTAGTGGTAAATATCAGATTGTTGGAATCTAAAAGCAATAAAATTACAGCCTACCTTCAGCCTGCAGGGAAAATGGTGCTATAGGAGTGCAGAGCAGAGTTGAGCTGAGCTGGACTTTGCCCCAATTAGCACACTCCTGAAATTAGCATATACAATTGGCCATCCAATAACAGCAAGGAGCGATACATTGGAAGCAAAGTTCAAAAATTTGATACTTAACACCTAATCCACTTACCTACTTCCAAGTGCAGTAAAAACTGTGGAAGCCACCAGAATTACGATTAAAAACTGCAAACTACCTAACAAACATCATGTGCAGCATTGGGTGTGCAGCATGGAGCGATATCTTTAAATCATAATTCTAAAATAGTTTATAACATCTAATGCACTGTTCACAAAATGAACAACTTGGACCAGCATATTACCGTTGGTCTCTCAATTACTTCATAATCTATGAGACACAGAACTAAATGTTCCCATCATTTATGTATGTTAGTGAGGTACAGTAACAAGAGAGATAATCCTCTCCCATCACTTATCAGGTTCTATGATCACAATTTCTGCAGTGCTTACAGCTAAATACTTTTAAATTGAATTATTAAAATGTAGCAAATGCCAGAACAATACTCTTTTCAACACATTTATTAATACAAAATAATTTATTTTTGCTTTTGTTTCTCCAATACAAAACCATTATGTATATTTTTTTAATTACAAATTAAACTTTTTTTTTTTTAAAAACAGGAAAATGAACATTTTCCACTTCCTTTAAAACAAAAGTTTCAAGTCTTTTATCCTGAATTAGTTTAAAAAAATATATATTCCTAATTTGTAAATAAAACAAAAATCACAGACCATTGAGCATCAATAACAATCCAACTGAACAACTTTCCCTGCTTTTCTTTAATTTCTTATTGATTATCAGTAATGTTGAGTTTATGAGAAACATGAATGAATTTATTTTAGGCCCTAATTTTTTTGTCCCCTTTTTCTTGCAAGTATTTTCAGTGCTCTATGCATCCTGGCTACAGCAACTGGGCTTAATCCACCTGCCCTCTTCCGGAGTCTGCGAGGTGACACCAATGACTTTTCTTTGACAGGTGACTCTTCATCACTGGAAATTTTTCGGGCACATTTGCGGAGGGTTGAATTCTTCAAAAGGGTTTTCTTACGCTTTTGGGGTATGGATGGTTGGGTGACTTCTTGTGTGTGTTGTTCAGTCTGATTGTTACTTCCTCTCTCATTCTTATCTTTTGGCAAGTCTATGTTTATGTGATTGTCGGTCTTCTCTGTGCTGCATCCCATATCCATTTCATTAAGTCCATCAGTCTCGTTTGTAAATTTGATCTTGTCCTTTCCTTCACTAGGCATGTCTGCATCGACATGTTCTTTGTCTTCATCTCCATCAGCTGTGTCTTTCCTGTGCCCCGTCTCAGTATTTCCTTCACTAGGCATGTCTGCATCAATGTGCTGCTGTTCATCTTTGTCTCCATCAGCTGTGTCTTTCCTGTGCCCCGTCTCATTTCCTTCACTTGGCATGTCTGCATCAGCATGTTGCTGTTCATCTTTGTCTCCATCAGCTGGGGCACAGGAAAGACACGTCTCATTTCCTTCTCTTGGCATGTCTGCATCAGCATGTTGCTGTTCATCTTTGTCTCCATCAGCTGGGGCACAGGAAAGACACGTCTCATTTCCTTCTCTTGGCATGTCTGCATCAGCATGTTGCTGTTCATCTTTGTCTCCATCAGCTGGGGCACAGGAAAGACACGTCTCATTTCCTTCTCTTGGCAGGTCTGCATCAGCATGTTGCTGTTCATCTTTGTCTCCATCAGCTGTGTCTTTCCTGTGCCCCGTCTCATTTCCTTCGCTTGGCATGTCTGCATCAGCATGTTGCTGTTCATCTTTGTCTCCATCAGCTGTGTCTGTTCTGTTCCTGGTTTTGTCCTTTCCTTCACCTGGCATGTCTGCATCAGTGTGTTGTTCATCTTTGTCATTGTCTTTATGACTCTGGTTTCCTCTCCCACATTTCCCAATCTTCTGTAGTGTGTGAAGGGGTGTGCGAGTGGGTCGGCGATTGCGCCCTGTGATGGGTTGGCACCCCTTCCAGGCTGTCCCCAGCCTTTTGCCTCGAGCTCGCTGGGATATGCTCCTGGTTCTCCTGTGACTCGGCGGAGGATTAGTGGAATGGAAAATTAATGAACGCGGGAATGAATCTGTACTACGTCCTGCGTCATCCTTTCGAATACTTGAGGTATCTTTGTTGTTTTGTTCATCCTTCTTGTCTTTGTCTTGTGTCTGGTCTTCTTCGTTACTGTCCAGTATCACAACTATTTCTTTGTTGCTGTTTTCATCTGTCTTGCGTGTCTTGCCAGCACCTTTCCTCCTTATCCTGTCCTCTGTTTCTTCTGTGGTGTCATCACTGGTGCCTTCGGTCTTTCTTTTAGGATATTTCTTGTCACGTTTGTCATCTGTCTTGCGTGTCTTGCCAGAAACTTTCCTGCTTATTCTGTCCTCATCATCCTCCTCCTCCGTTTCTTCTGTGGTGTCATCACTGCTGTCAACACTGGTGCTTTTGGTCTCTCTTTTAGGATATTTCTTGTCACGTTTGTCATCTGTCTTGCCAGAAACTTTCCTGCTTATTCTGTCATCTTCATCATCCTCCTCGGTTTCTTCTGTGGTGTCATCACTGTCTTCAGTACTGGTGTCTTTGAGGTTTCTTTTGGGATATTTATCATGTTTGTCATCTGTCTTGCCAGCAGCCTTCCTCCTTATTCTGTCCTCATCCTCCTCCTCTGTTTTTTCTGTGGTGTCATCACTGTCTTCAGTACTGGTGTCCTTGATGTCACTTTCGGGATATTTCTTGTCACCTTTGTAATTTCTCATGCGTGTCTTGGAGATACATCTTTTCTTACTTCTGTGCATGTCCTCATCTTCTTCCCTTCCTTCCCTAGGATTGTTGGTCTGCTTCTGGACAGCTGTTGCCGTGGCCCGGCGGGACTTGAAAGCATCTGTCAGGTTTTGGTTGGCTTCATAAAACACCTCAGCAACTGCTGTGCTGTGACACATGAGTCGCCGTACCTGCTCCTTCTGCTTGTAATCCAGTTCACGGCCAACCTGAAACGCATCATGTGCACAATACAGAGAGGTAACAAATTAGTACTCAAAATTAAAATGATAATATAACGTCCAATTTTTAAATGAAACAAGTCTTACATAGGTGCTGATGCTTGTTCGTATGAGGCCAAATGTTGGTTTTCCTGGCAGCCCAAACTCCTTCCAGCACTCCTGGAAAGTGCCTGCTAAGCGGGAGAATGGACCCCCATTTGTGTTTGCAAAAAACAATTTGGACTCGCCCATGGGATATTTGTGCCTATGATATAAAAACCTGGCAAACCAGACATATTCCTCCTTTTCCAAAGGGACAAGGGCATGGCCATATTTTGAGGATGTTTTGTGTTTTGCCACCTGTGAAAAGAAAGACATGACACAAAGCAAGGGACAAATTATAAATAATACCTACATTAACATTCCCAAAAAGCTGGAAAGTTTCCAAAAGATATTCTCTACGTGTGCCATTGGCAAGCAAGATGACCATTTAAAAAGGAATAATTCCATCAATTCCTCAGTTTAGGGGATACTATTTATATTTTGGAAATGCAATTCCAAATGAAAAATGTTACTCCCTAAATTTACTTTAAGTACTGTTTCTTTTTTATACTTTGGAATGAACACCGATGTTTTCATCTCACACTAATATTACCTTTTTAGACCCATAAAAGTTATATGTAGGAAAACAGACAATTCAGTAAAAGGTGAAAGCTTACCATAACAACTCGACGTCCATTTTTGTCTTTAGGTGCAGCGTGGACCTTCTTCTGCCTCCATTCCCAACAAGACTCCCCTACGGTGCCCTGTCAGGCAAATTATGAACCCTGACAACAGGCCAAATAGGTGGTAAAGGTTTTGTGGCAGGGGATTTTGCTCCAGAGTGACTGGAAGATGAAACAAAGGGTATGAATGTACAGGGACTCCTAAAAGAGGCAATGTTTTCATAACCAATGTGTCCTTACCTAAAGCATTCGGTATTGCTCGTCTAGCCTTTTCCAGGAAGGTCTGTATGTGTACTGCATCCAGAATGTTTTCTGAAATGTAATTAAAACATCATGAAAAAGCATTCTACATTACAAGTGACATACCATGAAATATAAAAAAGTGAAGAAACACAAAAAGCAATTACTTGATTTTTTGGCCTTAACAGCTTGTTTGTGTACAACAAGCCTGCTCGTTAGTTTCCTCCGAAGCCTGTCTAGGCTGAAAATTGCCCCCTTCAATTTCTTTTTAGAGGCTCTCACAGTGTCCAGTCGTGCTTCAAGGAGAAATTTCAGGAAAGACCTCACATCGCTTATGTATATTCTTTGTGTTGTTACAGCAAAATTCCTCAAAGAGTGCGCCCAGCTGTAAGGAAAGTGAGAAAGGCACATTAATTCTTAATTATTCTAAAATGTTGACCTGTGAAATCTATACTTACTTTATAAGCTTGCTGGGGTCTGATAAGAAAGCAAAATCCATGGTTGGCACCCCTCCATCACTCATGTAAGCCAACCAGGATCGCACACGTGTGACTCTCTGGCGTGCGTTCTCGTTCTGGCGATACGTGACGCCTTCAATATGATTAAGCCAGGTCTGAAGGACTTTTTCTGCACCGAAAGAAAATTCACGCGATTATAAGCTTGACATCACAAGGTGAACAAGAGAGACAGAGGGAGTCCATGACAAACTTACCAAAAACTGGAAGTTCTGTCTGTACAGTATTCCTTCTCTCATATTTTCTCCGCAGGGGGAATGGGTTTTTATTTTTTAATGTGTTTATCTCTTCTTTCAGTTGTTTGACAACTGCTTTCTGTACCTTGCAGCCCTTGCAGTTTGGTTGTGTGGTTGGAGCAGTGTCCTCCCTCTCTCTGGTGTCTCCTTCCTCTGGTCCTTGGTGGGGAGCAACCTGGTGTGTAATGACGTCCTTCTGTGCCATAATCGATTGCTGAGGGGAGCTTGTTTCATCATCTGACTCGGCCAACATCTCCACATCGAGGGTACTAACCAAGGGAGGGGATGGATTTTTGGCCCGTAATGTTTTCAGATCCAAAAGATTTGTCTGTTTTTTAGCTTTCGTAAGAAGTTCCTTCTGCTGCACTTCCTGAAGCGAAGAATAAAACAACCATAATGAAAGCTGACCTTTCACAATTGGAAACAAGCTCCCCTCAGATTTTGTACCAGAATGATATTAAATCAGTCACTGATATTCAGACACACAACCAACATTAATAAAAGGTATAAAAATTAAAAAAAAAAAAAAAAAAAGTGTGCATTGTTCAAAACAATGAACTCATCATCCCAGAGCATTAGTGCACTTAAGTTATAAATGACAATACTTACTGTCATATCTGAATGGCATAGTTTCATGTGTTTATCTAAACGCACAAAGTTAGACCTTTTGCAGATAGGGCAATCATTGAGGCCATTATACCTTAAAATCACAGACAAAAAGACATTTATTATTATTTGCAGTTATGTTAACCTATACCATTTGAAAATGTTGAGGATTCAGGTCTGATTTTATAAGAAGACAACTTACGTGCCAGATGTGTACTGCAGCAAGATCCTGAGCTCCATTTTGTTGAGTACTTTATGGAGCTTTATAAGATGTTGGCGGACATTTCGGAATGAGACGCCACAGAGAGGGCACGGTGCACTTTTTTTTGGCTTTCTTTGCAAACTGGAGGTGGAGGTCCGATACATATTCTGTGAAAACAGTGTGGACTAATTATTTTCCCCCAAAACCTGTACAAAATGCTAAACACAGAAACCTTTATTTATAACATCAAAATGTTGGAAAACTTAAACCTCAAACCCAGGCATCCTTACGAATAACTTCTTCGTAACGGAAAGCCAGCTTCCTCAGCCGACTTCTTATATTCTCTGTTGTCAGATGGAGACGTCTGGCCTCCTCCACTAGCTCTGGGGTTTTTTTCAGAACGTGTATTAACTGAAACAAAAAGAAATGTGTAGAAGCCAATAACTAAAGTTTAGGACTGCAAGCATACAGTAATATTTGTTACGACCACAAGGATGCAGTCATAAGGAACTCAACTTACTCGCCTGTATGTTATGAATTTTTCTTTCAAATCTCTTTGAAAGTGGTGTCTCAACAGGGAATCAAACTCTCTTGAATAAAAGAGTCTCCTGCGTTGGCCCTATGCAGAATATACTTATTAGCATGTACATGTGCAAGAATTGATCAGTTCCACTGTAGTTTTACTTACAGGGCGTGGAGCGTATCGTGGGAGCCCCTCAAACTCTGAGCCTGATGAGTCTGTATCAACCTTAATCATTCAAAATATTTTCTTAGTATGTGTGATTTTCAAAAAAAAAAATTTGAATTGCCTTTCCACAATAAAAACAGTATTCCCTACATTAATCATTGGTGGAATTACTGTCTTCATATAAAGAATGATATTTTTCTGGAAACTGTCCAGTTTTTTCAGAACTTATATAATGCATAAGTATATATATATATATATATATATATATAAGGTTACTCACAGACAATGGTTCCTCTGGCTCTTGTTTAAATACAACAGTGTGTGTGGCACGGTCTACAGACACCTAAACAAATCAAAAACAATTATTCCTTTAATCAGTGTGTGTGTGTGTGTTACAGTTATTATATATTAGATACTATTTTAACTCACAAGCAATGGTTCCTCTGGCTCTTCTGTAAAGGCAACAGTTCCTGTTTCACTGTCTGAAGTTACCTAAACAAATTAAAGAGAACGATTCATTTAATTAGGGTGTGTGCGCGTGTGTGCGCGCGCGTGTGCGTGAGAGACTAAAGACACCTAAACAAATAAAAAAACAGCGATTCCTTTAGTGCGCGCGTGCGTGTGTGTGTGTGTGTGTGTGTGAGAGAGAGACTGTGTGTATGAATTATTTTTACTTACAGAATTGAAATGATCAGTGGTGCTATCCGGTTCGGGTGGTGACGCCATTAAATACTGTAACAGCAAAGTTAAGGCCTCAAAATTATGTTCCAATAATCGCGCATAATGAAAAGAGAAATGAAAACGACTGCATAAATCTAGATGGATTGGATTAGGGATTGATATACATTTTGTGGAATGATTAGTGGTAAATATCAGATTTTTGGAAACTAAAAGCAATAACCTGGAGCCTACCTTCAGCCTGCAGGGAAAACGGAGCTAATTAGGAGAGTGGAGCAAAGCAGAGCAGAGCGGGAGTTTGCACCAATTAACGCGCTCCCTAAAATTAGCATTTATCATTGACCAGCCAATAAGAGCAAGAAGCTATAATTGGAAGCAAAGTTCACAAACTTGGTACTTACACCTAATCCCCTTACCTACTCATTCCAGGCACACTAAATACTGTGGAAGCCACCAGAATTACAATTAAAACTGCAAATTGGCTCATTGCAGCATGGAGTGATATCTTAAACCTAATTAGAATTATTCAATTTTATTTGTATATAGCGCTTTTAACAATGGACACAAAGCAGCTTTACAGAAATATATACATTTTTGCACTTTATGACCATATAGTGCACTGTTATAAAAGGGATTTATTTATAATTGCATTATCTGGTGTCACCTAGATGAGGATGGCTTGCCTTTCGAGTCAGTTCTTCTCAAGTTCTCTGGGAGTCTTTCATTGCCACAGTCTCCTCTGGCTTGCTCATCAGGGATAAATTTATACAATTAAACTATTTAACATTTAATCTCTAAAAATCAGGTAGTGGGTTCAAACTGGAAGCTCACCATCAAAGATTTTCAGTCAAGTTCTCTGACATGAGGACCTCAATTCTGGGGTCAGATTTTACACACGATGTAGTAGTATGGGTAGTGTGTATCAAATGTGATCAATATTAATAATTAATAATTATTAATATTACACAGAGACAGGACTTAGTCCTTAGTAATTGTATTATATTGCAAGTATATGTGCAAATATACTTCATCCTGCACAGTCAAAGATGCACCAAGATGTTCGTAAGGGAATTAGGAGTTAATTAATTCTGGTGGCTTTCAAAGTCTTTACTCTGGCTGGCGTTATGGAGTGATATCTTAAAAACTATTTAGAATTATGACATTCCCAGAGAGAAATATTAAATTCAATTAAATTTTATTTGTATAGCGATTTTAACAATGGTCATTTTCACAAAGCTGCTTTACAGAAATATATAAATTATTACACAGTTATATAAGGGAATTATTTATAATAAGACTAAACCCTAGGGATAACTTTGTACATTTAAAATATTAATCTCTAAAATTTGGGTATTTTGGAGTCAAACCAGAAGCTCACCACTGAAAGTTTTCAGGCAAGTTCTTTGAGGCGAGGGACTCAATTCTGTGGTCAGATTTTATGCAGGACGCCGGGAAGCACGAGTTTGACACGAGTTTGACCCGCCGGAGGCTGGCCCCCAACCGGCACCAACAGACAGCATCAGCAGGAGACCCAGGCTTCCTGCCGCAAGCAACCTGATTTTACATAAGATGTAGCCTTTCTCAGCCCTGGACTTGAAGCAGTAGCTAGTACAGAGCCACACAGCACATTGAAACACCTGACAAGTTGTTCTGGGACCAGTTAGATTATTGTGGCACCTGGAGGCCCCAAACCTGGCATCTGTGAACTAGGCTATGAGATGACATGGCATGCCACGTTTGGTGGAGCTACGTTGCACTGTTGGCATTTTATGACCCTTTAATTCACATTATTTTAGGCCCAAATGAAGGGATCGAGTGACATTTTGTGGATTCTTCACAGAACCGTGGCTCCTGGAGGCTCCAAACTTGGCAAACATGGACTAGGCCATTGGATGATGCGGGCTGCCGAGTTTGGTGGAGCTAGGTCTCGCCCTTGGAATTTTATGACCCTTTCATTATGTTATTTTAAGCTCAAATACCTTGAAGGGGCCCTAAGTGAACTAGGCCGAGTGACATTTTAGGGGTCCTTCACAGAACTGTGGCACCTGGAGCCACCAAACAACACACGTGAAATAGGCCACAAGGTGACGCGGCCTGCTGAGGTTGGGGGAACTTTGTCGCACCGTTGGCATTTTACAACTCTTTGGTTAAGTTATTTTAGGCCCAAATACCTTTGAAGGGATCGAGTGACATTTTGGGGGCCCTTCACAGAACCGTGTCTCCAGAAGGCCCCAAATCTGGCACAATTGGACTAGGTCTCAAATACACAGAGTACACTGATGAAACAGGGTGCACAATTCATAATTTGCACAATAAAATGCATTTCCTTTGGTTAGTGTCAGGAATTCCAAAAAATAAATAGAAATCCCTAAATCCCTAGCAACACAGTTTTTAGATAGGTCACAGGGTTCTCCTAGGCCAGAAGTTCAATACTGGGGTCAGATTTTCTGTAGGATGTCAGGAAGCACCCCGAACGCGGGTTCGAACCCCGGTAGAGGCTGGCCCCCGATGGCCATCGACAGATGGCATCAGAGGGAGACCCTGTCTTCCTGCCTCAAGCGACCTGGTGTCTCTAGGCCTTTTTGTCCGTTGCTGAGAAAGAATTGGATTGGAAAAAATGTGCTCTGTTCTCAGCCCTGGACTTTCAGCATGATCCAGTAGCTAGTATAGAGTCACACAACACATTGAAACACCCGCCATGTGTTTCTGGGACTAGTTAGATAACTGTGGCACCTGGAAGCCCCTAACCTGGCATACCTGAAGTAGCCCACAAGATGCTGTGGCATGCTGAGTTTTGTGGAGCTACATTGCACCCTTGGGAATTTATGACCCTTTCATTATGTTATTTTAGGCTCAAATACCGTGAAGGGATGAAGTGACATTTTAGGGGTCCTTCACAGAACTGTGGCTCCTGGAGGCACCAAACCCAGCCTACATAAAATAGACAATGAGTTGACACAGGCTGCTGAGTTTGGTGGAGCTATGTTGCACCGTTGACATTTTATGATCCTTTAATTAAGTTATTTTAGGCCCAAATACCTTTGAAAGGATCGAGTGACATTTTGGGGGCCCTTCACAGAACCATGGCTCCAGAAGGCCCCAAACTCGCCACACGTCAACTAGATCTCAAGTACATGGAGAACACTGGTGAAACAGGCCGCACAGTTCATAATTTGCACAATAAAATGCATTTCCTTTCGTTCATGTCGGGAATTCCAAAAAATAAATAGAAATCTCTAAATCCTTAACAACAAAGTTTTCAGACAGGTCACAGGGTTCCCAGAGGCCAGGATCTCGATTCTGGGATCAGATTTTATGTAGCATTTCATCATGCTATATAGAGCCACACAACAGGTTGAAATGCCTGCCATGTGTTTCTGGGACCAGTTAGATAACTGTGGCACCTGGAAGCCCCTAACCTGGCATACCTGAAGTAGCCCACAAGATGCTGCGGCGTGCCGAGTTTTGTGGCGCTACGTCTCACTCTTGGGAATTTACGACTCTTTCATTATGATATTTTAGGCTCAAATACCGTGAAGAGATCAAGTGACATTTTAGGGGTCTTTCACAGAACTGTGGCTCCTGGAGGCACCAAACCCCACACACGTGAAGTAGACCATGCGGTGATGTGGCCTGCTGAGTTCAAGGGAACTATGTTGCACCGTTGGCAATTTACAACCCTTTGGTTAAGTTATTTTAGGCCCAAATTCCTTTGAAGGGATCGAGTGACATTTTGGGCACCCTTCACAGAACCGTGTCTCCAGAAGGCCCCAAACCCACTCCACGTGAACTAGGCCTCGAGTACAGGGAGAACACTGGTGAAACAGGCTGCACAATTCATAGTTTGCACAATAAAATATATTTCTTTTAGTTAACATTGGGAATTCCAAAAAATAAATAGAAATCCCTAATTCCTTAACAACAAAAGTTTTCGGAGAGGTCACAGGGTTCTCCGAGGCTAGGAGCTCAATTCTGGGATCGGATTTTATGTAGCATTTCAGGAAAACCCTCGAAAGCAGGTTAGAACCCTGACAGAGGCCGGCCCCCTACGGGCGCTGACATACGGCATAAGAGGTAGCCCCGGGCTTCCTGCCTCAAGCAACGTGGTGTCTCTATGCCTTTTTTTCCCCGTTGCTGAGAAAGAAGCTGTGTAAAAATTGTGTTCTCTTCTCAGCCCTGGACTTACAGCATGAGGCAGTAGCTAGTTTAGAGCCAGAAACACAACACATTGAAACACCTGCCAAGTGTTTCTGGGACCAGCTAGATAACTGTGGCACTCGAAGGCCCCAAAGTACCCAAAGTAGGCCACAAGGTGACGTGGCATGCCGAGTTTGGGGGAAGTACGCAGTACCATTGGCATTTTACTACCCTTTCGTTTAGTTATTTTAGGCCCAAATACCTTGGCTTCTGGAGACCCCACCCCTGTGACCCATGATCTAGGCCAAGAGATGACGTGGGCTGCTGAGTTTTGTGGAGGTACGTCGCACCGTTGGCATTTTATGATCCTTGAATCAAGTTATCTTAGGCTCAAATACCTTTGAAGGGATCAAATGACATTTAGGGGGCCCTTCACAGAACCGTGGCTCCAGAAGGCCCCAAACCTGGCAGACGTGAACTAGGCCTTGAGTACACAGAGTACACTGGTGAAACAGGGTGCAAATTCATAATTTGTAAAATAAAATTCATTTCCTAAGTTAACATCATGGATTCCAAAAAATAAATAAAAATCCCTAAATCCCAAACAACAAAAGTTTTCGAAGGGGTCACAGTATTCTCCAAGGCCAGCAGCTCGATTCTGGGGTCGGATTTTATGTAGGCTGTAGGGAAGCACCCTGAACGAGGGTTCGAACACTGCCAGAGGCCGGCCCCCTTTCGGCACAGACGGACGGCATCGGAGGGAGACCCGGGCTTCCTGCCTCAAGCGACCTGGTGTCTCTAGACCTTTTTTTTCCCGTTGCTGAGAAAGAAGCTGTAGAAAAATTGTGCTCTGTTCTCAGCCTTGGACTTACAACATGAGGCTGTAGCTAGTATAGAGCCAGACAACACAATGAAACACCTGCCAAGTGTTTCTGGGACCAGCTAGATAACTGTGGCACCTGAAGGCCCCAAACCTGACATACCCAAAGTAGGCCACAAGGTGACGTGGCATGCCGAGTTTTGGGGAAGTACGCAGCACCATTGGCATTTTACGACCCTTTTGTTTAGTTATTTTAGGCCCAAATACCTTTCAAGTTATCAAGTGACAATTTGGGGGCCCTTCACAGAACTGTGAAAATATGAACTAGGCCTAGGGTTGATTCATTTCCCTTAATTAATGTCGGAAATTCCACAAAAGTAAATATAAATCCCTAAATTCCTAAGTTTTCATACTGGTCACAGCTTTCTCCAAGACCAGGAGTTCAATTCTGCGGTCAGATTTTATGTAGGATGTCAGAAATCAACCCGAACACTGGATCTAACTCCCCGGAGGCCTGCCCCCAACAGGCGCCGACAGAGAGCATCAGAGGGAGACCCAGGCTTCCTGCCTCAAGCGACCTGGTGTCTCTAGGTCTGTCCGTTGCTGAGAAATAAGCTGTGGAATAATTGTGCTCCATTCTTAGCACTGGACTTACTGCATGTTAGGACAAGAGGTAAGTTCGGGAGAACTATGTCGCACCCTTGGCATTTTACGACTCTTTCATTAAGTTATTTTAGGCCCAAATACCTTTGAAAGGATCGAGTGACAATTTGGGGGCCCTTCACATAACCGTGAACACGTGAACTAATTCTAGAGCAAACGGAGTATATTGGTGAAACAGACCGCACAATTCAGAATTTGCACAATAAATTGCATTTTCTTTAGTTAATGTTGGAAATTCCAAAAAATAAATAGAAGTTCCTAAAAAACAAAAAGATGGGTCTGTGCTACTTAAAAGTGTAAATGGTTACAGAGTTTTGCATTCTGCATTTTGCTCTGATGAGTTGATTCCAAATGTATGGTCTGTTGTTTTCAAAGGGATATTTTATGCCTTTCACAATATCTTCATTCCAAGTTTTTCATCTCAAAAACTTGAGTTCTTGGTTCTAAATTTTGGAACTCAAATTCCAAAAAAGGGATATTTGCCCCTAAATATATAGATTGTTACCAGGTTTTTGATCTTAAAATTCCAAAAAAGGGATATTTCAGTCCTTAAATATTCCAAGATCTTGATCTCTTTTTCCAATTTTATGATCTCAAAATTCCAAAAAGGGGATATTTGCCCCTAATAATTCCAAGACTATGATCTAAAAAAATCCAAGTTCTTGATACAGAATTCCAAAAAGGAGATCTGTTGTGCAATTCCAAGATTCCGATCCCAAAATTCAAGAATATGATCCAATTCCCAAAAGATGACATTTGTCCCTAATTATTCCAAGATTTTGATCCCGATTTCCATTTTAAAGCTCTAGAATTCCAAATATTTGATATTTGCCCCTAAATATTGCAAAATCATGATTTGAAGAATCCAAAATTTACATCCTGAATTCCAAAAATGAAATCTGTCAGGATAAATAAACAACTGTAAATTCAGATTTCAAGTTTTGAATTCCAGTTCCAAAAAGACAATATTTGCCCCTAAATCCCTAAATTCAATGAAAAAATGTTACTTAGGAGAAATGTTCCTTTTTTTGGAGGAACATAAGCCCAGCCCTACCAAAGACGTAATCTGGCTCCTAAACATTCCAATATACTAATCTTTATGCATATAAGAGCTCTCAATTCTTCTAAAAATATTCATCTTCATTTAATATTCATGGCCTTCATTTCAAAAGCCAATAGTTGTCCCAATACCCTATATAACACTTGTGCAAATAATGATTCTAATTCCAAACATAGCTGTAAGTTTCATTGATTTGGGACATCCAAATAAGGCCCTAATGTTGGAGGCATGTCTTGGCTTGGTTGGAAAAATGATCCCAAAATTCCAAAGTCAAAGCAAATGTATCAGATGATTATGAAAATATTATTTGATATAGAAAGTATATGTACAATTCTCATCAAATTACAAAGTCAAAACAAAAGTATAGATGAATAGTGGAAAATGCTCTTTGATTTGGAACCTACATGATCGATCATATAAAGTCAGTACAAATATATTAGATGATTATGAAAATATTTTTGATTTGGAATGTACAAGAACAGTTATCATCAAATTCCATAGCCAAAGCAAAGGTATCAGATAATTATCAAAAGATTATTTTATTTGGAATGTACAAGAAATTATCATCAAATTCCAAAGTTAAAGCAAAAGTATCAGATGATTATTAAAATATTATTTAATATGGAAATTATATGAACAATTCTCATCAAATTGGAAAGTCAAAACAAAAGTATAGATGAATAGGGGAAACTACTCTTAGATTTGGAATCTACATGACCAGTGATTCATATAAAGTCAATACACATATATCAGATGATTATCAAAAGATTCTTTAATTTGTAATGTACAAGAACAGTTATCATCAATTTCCAAAGTCAAAGCAAAGATATCAGATGATTATGAAAATATTATTTGATATGGAATGTACAAGAACAGATATCATCAAATTCCAAAGTCAAAGCAAAGGTATCAGATGATTATGAAAATTTTATTTGACATGAAATGTACATGAACAATTCTCACAAATTACAAAGTCAAAAGAAAAGTATAGTTGAATAGGGGAAAATGTTCTTTGATTTGGAATGTACATTACCAATCAATCATCACATTTATAATGTCAATACAAATAATAACAGATAATTATCAAAAGATTCTTTTATTTGGAAGGTACAAGAAGTTATCATCAAATTCCAAAGTCAGAGCAAAAGTATCAGATGATTATGAAAATATTATTTGATAGGGAAATCATATGAACATTTCTCATCAAATTACAAAGTCGAAAGAAAAGTATAGCTGAATAGGGGAAAACATTCTTTGATTTGGAATCTACATAAACAATCAATCGTCACATTTATAACATCAATACAAATAATATCAGATGATTATCAAAAGATTATTTTATTTGGAAGGTACAAGAAGTTGAGCATCAAATTCCAAAGTGAAAGCAAATGTATCAGATCATTAAGTAGAAGCCTTTATTTGTCACATATACATTTTGCATATTGCAGCTTCTTAGGAAGCTAAGGTCAGAGTGCATGATCAGCCATGATACAGCACCCTTGGAGCAGATAGGGTCAAGGGCATTGCTCAAGGGCCCAACAGTGGCAGCTTGGCAGTGCTGGGGCTTGAACTCCCGACCTACTGATCAGTAACTCAAAGCCAATCAATGAACAATGTACATGAACAAGTTCCATCAAATTACAAAATCAAAACAAAAAGTCTAGGTGAATAGGGAAAAATGTTCATTGATTTGGAATGTACGTGACCAATCAATCATCAGCTTATAAAGTGCATACAAATATATCAGATGATTATCAAAAGATTCTTTGATTTTTAATGTACATTTATGGAATTTGGCAGACGCCCTTATCCAGAGTGACTTATATTTATCTCAATCGTACAATCAAGCATTTGAGGGGTAAGTCAAAGTAAAAAAGACAGAGAAAATATTTGAAAAAATTAGAGAAAAGAATAATAATTTTGGATTATGAAAATGAGCTGCCACATGACAGGAAGTTAGTTTTTTAACCGCTGCCACATCACAGGAAGTGTTTCTTTTTTTTAATTTTAAATTAATAGATTTACCTTAAAGAGCAAGAATGTACAAGGAAGCATTCAACAAATATAAAAAAAATTAAATCAGATGAGGTAAAATCAAAAGGAAAAATCAAAACCAATGAATAAAAGATTTTAAAAAATCAGAAAATTTAAAAGTTAGGGAAAAGATCATTAACTTGGAATATGCAAATGAGCTTCTGACATCATAGAAGTGTTTTTCCTAACCTTTCCAAAAAGATGATTTCTGGTAATTCCAAGAAAACGATCCAATAATGTGTTCCATGGTGCCATCTGGTCGCCGGACAAAAGTTTGATCCAGATCGAATTTTTGGTTCCAAGGTACTTATACTTTTGAATGGGCAAATTGGCTGCTAAACGATTTCTTGGAAAAAATCCAGATTGCCTATTCCGGCCAATGCTAAAATTTCCAAGTTAAAGGTATGGTCAGGACCATACAAGAAGTTCAGCATCAAACTCCAAAGTGAAAGCAAATGTATCAGATCATTAAGTAGAAGCCTTTATTTGTCACATATACATTTTGCATATTGCAGCTTCTCAGGAAGCTGAGGTCAGAGTGCATGATCAGCCATGATACAGCACCCTTGGAGCAGAGAGGGTCAAGGGCATTGCTCAAGGGCCCAACAGTGGCAGCTTGGCAGTGCTGGGGCTTGAACTCCCGACCTTCTGATCAGTAACCCAAAGCCAATCAATGAACAATGTACATGAACAAGTTCCATCAAATTACAAAATCAAATCATTGATTTGATTAATGAATTAATGAAAAGATCATTAACTTGGAATATGCAAATGAGCTTCTGACATCATAGAAGTGTTTTTCCTAACCTTTCCAAAAAGATGATTTCTGGTAATTCCAAGAAAACGATCCAATAATGTGCTCCATAGCGCCATCTGGTCGCCGGACAAAAGTTTGACCCTAATATCAGCCTTAAACCTAACACCTAACCCTAACCCTAACCTCCACCCTAGTATCTTAGCCTTAATCCTAACCCTAACATTTAACCCTACCCTTAGACTGATATCCAGAACCCTAGCCCTAAACCTAAAAAATAAATTAAAAAATGAAATGAAATTAAATTAAATTAAATAAATAAAACCTGCAACCCTAGTATTTTAGCCTTAAACCTAACCCTAATACCTAATCCTAACCCTAACCTTATTTTCTATCCCCAAAAGCTTAACCCTAGTTTAAAGACCTAACCCTAGGCCTAAACCTAACCCTAACCCTTACCTTAACTGTTATCCTAAACTTAATCCTAGAATACAGGTGGATCATGACCGTAATCCTAACCTCAATCCATTCTAGAACACAAATTTAAACTCCTATAATACGATTGGACAACAATATGTATTATTCAAATTAGGTAAACTGCAGAGGATTGTGGGAGTAGGGTCTTTTAATATCTTATCTTCAATACCTCAAAAACAAAAAAAGATAGGCCCTAACAGTTTTTTATGTTTGCAAGTATTTCACTTGCCAATTGAAATTAGACGGTCATGATCTTAGCCAGTAGGTGTCACTATTTACTCACCATAATGGTGCAGAGCGGGCCATGTAATGACCTGGACTGGCAATCCAACCAAAAATTCCAGCAATTTGGAAATTGCTCAGCCCTTTTGGCAGGTGATCTCCAGAGAATCCACCCAGTAGAAGCTTACTACCCTAACCCCAATCCTTACCCTAGCCCTAAAATCTTGGCCCTATTCCTGGTACCTAACCCTAACCTTATTCTAACCCTGGAACCTCAGCCCTAACACGTACTACTTACACTCCTTTTTCTCACACCTGCCTAGACTTAGTTTCATCAAATGTTGTTAGAAAAGATGGGTGGGTGAGCGGAAATATGTCCATACGGGCATATGGGGGTTGACCTGCTCAGTCTAAAATCCAACCAAAAGTCAACAGTGGCAATTGAAAAGACCCAGTAGCTACCAGAGCTATAGCAGTGCTTAACAGGCGCCGGCCCATGCACTTCCCTTGGCTCCCTATACAACCACGCAGTTTTCAGACTGTGATGGGGGGGGGGGGTCATTGTAAATTCAACAAACCTAACTCTAACCCCTAACCCCTAACCCTAACCCGAGTGGGTACCCTGGCTCCAAGGATGTAAGCTTAACTCCCAAATCTGCCCCAAGATGTGTACGTAAACATGCAAATGTGAGCTGTATGTGGACATGTGTGTGTGCATATATCTGAATAGAGCTTTCACCCGGGATCCTGTGTTTTGATCACTCAGCCGGATATAGGGTGTGGATCTGACTTGGAAAAAACTGCACACCCTATCCGGTCACTTAGGTTCTTCATTTAAATAATGTTGTCATCCCCCCCCCTTTTTGAAAAAAATAAATACTACTTCTACTTTTTCTTTTCTTTTTTACTATTTTTATTATTTTCACTTTCTTTATGTGGATTCCTGGTCTCTTTCCAGTTCACTGTTCCTTTGCAACTTAATGGGTATTATTATTAAGCTCTCTCATTTTAACTTTATCGATTTTATTTTCTCAATCATATTTTAAAAACCATTTTTTCTTTTTATTTTATTTTATTTTATTTATTTACTCATTTACCATTTTAGGATTTTAAATTTGTACTGTTTTAAGATCACCTTTACCCAGAGATCCAAAAAATTTTTGTATTTATAGTTCAAGAAAAAAACACAAACTGAGAAATAGCACTTTAGCTTACTGCAAAGAGACCATTAAAAACAAACAAACAAACAAACCATCCTTTTGGATACGTCAAGCCCAATTTCATATGCCACTGCCCTTCACCAGGCCAGTTCTCCAAAGGCCCATCTTAACAATTCACCACCTGACTACACCTTAGCCAGAACTACCAAACTTCACCATTTAAAACCCAAAAGTTCACCTATACTTCTTATTCCAACAACAGAAATTATGGTTCATGCCCAAGTCCACCAAAGAGAGGGTTAGGGTTAGTCAAACCCAGTCAAACCCACGCATAACACAATAAATAATGTGAACTTACTTGATCTTTGTCATATTGTAACAACAACCACGTCTGAGGAGGAGGACAATGACATAGGTGGAGCCACTGCAAAACAAAAATGGATAAGGATGATGGAATTTAGTAAAGAGAGAAAATCTCTGACCAAAGACAAGTCCGAATCCTCTCTTTCCGAGTCTGATACAGTGGTAAAACCTACAAGTACAACCTCAGACTCCTCAAACAATGGACTTTAAGACACCATTAGTCTAGAAAATAGACCCTACAGACACATTAATACAGATAGAATGGCAGCAGATTGTTCCATCTATATTGGTAAACCTATAGTTTTTATAGGGGACTCCAACCTCAGCCACATTCCCAAAATCAGAGACACGAACATACAAGTAGACAGCTTCCCTGGAGCCAATTTCCTTCACATTTCCAAAATTCTCCAAAAACAACATCCACACCCAGGTAGTACTATCGGTAGGCTTAAACAACAGGGAACAACATCCACATAAAACAGCAATCAAACAATTACAGTGTTGTAATCTAGACCAGATAAATACATTTTACAATTACTAGAGATTAGTTTAACCCAAAATGACTTTGAATTTGATTTTCAGATTTATCTGCAGATTCAAGGCACACCAATGGGCAAAAAAAATTGCGCCTGCGTATGCAAACATACACAACATAAAAAAATGTGACCTCACACCACTGGTTTATTACAGATACTTGGATGACATCTTTGGAGCTTGGCAGCATGGTGCAAAAGAGTTTGACCGATTTATTAAAATCACAAACACACACCAGTGAAAGATATTTAAGATACATTGAAGCCACAACGCTTAAACAGACGAAGACCCAATCTCCGAACACCCTGCTGCCAGACTCCAAACAGGTCATCTCTTTAGTAACAACTTATTCCCACTAAACACGATTACTAAATAATAGGATCAAAAACAATTTTAAACACACTCAATAATACCTATCTGCCTTGCAAAATTTCAAAGTGATCTCGGCCTACAGGAAGAAAAACCTTAAAGACATCTTTGTCTGCTCTAGATTCACTTCCACACGACTCTAGCGGCCGTCTCCTTGGGAACAATAATACAAGAAAATAAAATACATTTAAGGATTTCCCATTATCCAGAACCTCAATTTAAATACAAATAAAATTGTGTATTGCATAACATGTGCACTGTCCTCTATATACGTCTTCTGTATACTTGGACAGCAAGCTAAACTCCACCCTCATCAAAAGTTTACAGACACAGAATGTCTCTTTCCAATTTTTTTATAAGGATGAGGTAAAACTATGAAATAGAAAGGAAATCAGTAAAACTATACGAATTTACATTCACAGTGTGCACATGATATAAATACTTCTTACAAGTGTCTAAGTAATCTCCCAAATGATAGATTTAACTCTTGAAGACGATGCTTTGCTTGCTTGTTAATGACATGAAATGTCAACGATGAAGCAAAAGGAATGCACTGTAGCTCCCATACAATGCAATGAGAAAATTCAGCTGACATGAACAAGAGTAATGAAACATACAGACAAATACCAAAGGCCAAAGCTGAATGCAGATGGATTCTGATTCACTGCTATGTGTGTACAGAGTTGGACAGCATGGAAAAACATTAACTTTCTTATTGATCATCTGAGCAGTCACGTGACAACATTATGAAGGATTAGAACAGCCAGTAGGGGGAGACATGCTACTAAGGAAACAAACATTTCCCTTTAGTTGCTATTAAATTTCTGAGTCTTAACTGTAAAGGAACAGCATGTTCCCACTGTCACAAATGCAACATAAGTGAAACTAAAAACACATAAATATTAAGGTCAAAACAACACATACACAACATCACTAGCAACACAAAAATACACAGTTAATCAATTACTTTAAAGAACATGGTTTGGATAAATTAACAATCTCAGGGTTGGAAGCCAACCTAACCTGGATGGATAATCAGAGGGAAAAAAGGGAAGTGAGATGGATACACAGATTAAAAACATGGATTCCCATGGGACTTAATGAAAGGGGTAAGAAATTGCTCTAAACACAAATCCATACAAAAACAATCAAGCTTTAAAGATCAGGCCAGGGATATTATTGTCTACATGAGGGCAGAATCTATGTTCATTACATTACACAAGTTTTACCCCAAAGTTTAAATCATGTTTTAACTCCTTAGAAAGCAGCGATGGTCAAATTTTAAAGATCAGGCCAGGGTTGTTTCCATCGTCCACACAAGGGCAAAATCCAGATTCATTATAGCACAAATTTAGGCACCTTTAACACAATTGGACAGGAATATATATTTTATTCAAATTAGACAGACTGCTGAGAATTATGGGAATTGGAGTTTTAAAAGATCTTAACTTTAATAACACAAAAACAAAAAAAGATACAGGTGGGCAGTTTTTTGTGCTTGCAAGAATGTGATGTGCTGAGTGAAATTAGCCAGTCATGATCACTAGGATTAATGGTGTAGAGCTTGCCCTGTAATGACCTGGCAATTTGGGGATTGTGCAGTCTTTTCGGTGGCGTGATATCCAGGGAGTCCACCCAGTAGAAGCTTGTTGGCTTGCATTGGGATCATCTGCTGGGACATATGGTCTCCACCCACTTCGCAGAGCAGCAAAAGTAAAGCACAGCAGGTGGTACATAAAAATATTAATATTTCATTTTAATATTTAATATTATAGGTAATGTTTAACATTTAATATTTGACATATTTAAGGCATGGTTATTCTATTATAGCTTTGTGTATACCTAAAGGGACAGCGGGCCGGCAGCCTGCGCACCGAAGAAACACAGCACTCCTCACATGACTGCCGGCGGGTGCTGACCGGACGGCACTTTTTATTCACGTTTCCGTCTCTGGGGGTCTGTGTTCCGCCCAACCGTGATCCCATGTTGCCACACTAAAAATCAAAAGACCAAAGGCAAACAGTCCTAATTTAAACTCCAGTTGAGATTTAGCTTCAGTTAATGGCCAAAGAAAGAAAGGAAACCAGTTCCTGTCTAAACCCCAGTTCCTGTCTAAACTCCAGCTTTGACTTTTCCTTTTCCTCACGCCTGCCCAGTCTTAGACTCACATAATAATATAATGAAGTGAATTGGCTTTTTATTGTCATTTCAGCCATATACAGCTGGTACAGTGCACAGTGAAATGAACCAACATTCCTCCAGGACCATGGTGCTACATAAAACAACACAGAGCTCCAGGACTACATAAAGTGCAAGTGTGCAAACATGCAAACAGTGCAAGTCAAGTACAATTTCCTAAAACAGGACAATAAGCACAATAAGGACAGTGCAGCACAGACTAGTAAAGCTGCTTTGTGACAATGTCCACTGTTAAAAGCACTATACAAATAAAATTGAATTGAATAGTACATAGTTCTAGTGTGGTTAAAGTGGACAGAGTGCCATATGTAACAGATGTGCAAAATATATAACAATATAATAGTAAAATGCTGTAAATGTAAACATAACATACTATGACACTATGTATTTACTGTGATAAATACAGTGTTAGCAGGAGTGCATGTGGTCAATACAGTAGTTTGTGTACAGTGTTTTAGCAGCAATTTAAGAAAGAAATGTCCAAAAATTGCAAAGAGAGTGGAGTAATATTCAGTTGATCGTGAGTGTGTATGTGTGTGGGTTGGTGTCAGTCCAGTCTCTGAGTGTTGAGGAGTCTGATGGAGGGCCCATGAGGGCCCGACTGCTTCTGTACCTTTTGCCAGATGACAGGAGGGTGAAGAGTTTGGGTGAGGGGGATGTGTGGTCTGTTGAGCGGTTGGGACGATACACGAACTGCAGGGGGTCCATTGAGGAGGGCAGCAGGGTCTTGATGTGCCATATGACAAGCCTCTTGAAGCACTTCATGATGTTGGGCGCAAGTGCAACTGGACGGTAGTCGTTGAGGCAGGACACTGAAGACATCTTCGGCACGGGGACAATGGTGGTGGCCGCATGTCGCGTGGCTGTGGATTCTCTGGGTGTGTGCGTGCTTTGCCTTTCTGATGACACTCTGCTCTCCTTCCCATGGCACTCTAAACTAATGTTGTTAATGTTGAAAACAAAGCATAAAGTCCAAACAAAGCCAAATAGTAGCAACTGCCAAGACACAGTATCTTTGTAAAGTCAAAAACCTAACCCTGACCCTAACCTTAATCCTCCCTATACAACCATGCATTTTTTGGACTGAAAAATGAAGGTTTAATTTTAATATTAACATGCACATAATGTTTGATATTTAATAGTTGACATATTTAAAGGATTGTTGCGCCAATGCCAAGTGCAATAAAACAACCTTGTGAGAGGTTTATCAAGGACAGTGGATCCAGAACCAAATAAATATGCTAGGGACACAAATAAATAATTAAATCAATAAATCAATAACTTAATAGACAAACATCATCTAATTGGACATGGCACACAAGCTGAGGACTGATCTACCTGCGGCTGGCCACCTCAGACGAGGGTGTATAGTGGAAGGCATGCATCGAGACTCTTCTCTGTTCTGGCACCAAGGTGGTGGAATGAACTTCCCCTAGATGTCCGAACAGCTGAGTCACTGGCAGTCTTCAAACGACATCTAAAGACTTACCTCTTCATAAAATACTTAAATTAGCACTTTCACCAAAAAATAAATAAATAAATAAATCACCTCCCCAACAGAGTTTTGGACAGAGTTTTAACCTAATATTAAACTGACCATCAACAACAAAAAAGTTTATCCAAAGCATTTAAATCAGCTCCAAACCTACCAGCTTAAAGCCCGATCGAGTTACGCTCGATTGGATTTGTTAAACCAGCAGACCCTAAGTGGGGGTTTGCTACAGTTCAATTCAATTCAATTTTATTTGTGTAGCACTTTTTTTTTTAACAATGGACATTGTCACTAAGCAGCTTTACAGAAATAAACAGAGTCAAAAAATATTGTAAATATGTGAATTTAAATTTACAGGAACAATGGTAATGCGTAACAAGCACCAGCCTGTGCACTTTCCTTGGTTCCCTAGTCAACCATGCAATGGATTATTGTGATGGTGGGAATCACTGCATGTTCACCAAAACCTCACTGCCCATGCGCTGGCCCATGCACTTTCTTTGGCTCCCTATACAACCATGCAGTTTTCAGACTGTGACGGGGGTGTCATAGTAAATTCAAAACTCTAACACTCTTATCCCCAGCCCTAGTATATGTGGTACAGGATGATGCGCTGGAACACGCTACATGGTCAGTTGGATTACTAGATAAACATAGTCATTGGGGCTAACAAAAGGCAGCCACTTAACTAAAGCCTATGCACTTTTTTTTGGCTCCCTATTCAACTACACAATCTGGGATAATCAGGGCCAGATTTAGGGGCACCCCCCCTTAACACTAACCTCAAGACCCCATTATCAAGTAACTTACATTAAATAACAAACTCGAGGCCTGTGGTGCAAATACAACCACTGGCTCATTTCATTTGGCCTGTCTGAACTTGGAAGGGAAAAAAAAAAAAAAAAAAAAAAAAAACCCATTCATGATCATTGAGGGAATATAAAATAACATTGCCATAAAAACACCTTTATAACTGATCTACAGGACATTGCACAATTCCAGTTGTGGAATCCTGTTTCTAGACATAGCAGCTGGTACCCAATAAAATTTGATTAAACAAAAGGAATGCATTCATTAAAACAAGTTTGAAATGAAAACCAATTTAAAACTTACAGCAAAAAGCCTGCTCCTTTGGATACAATTCATTCCTAAGCATGGTTGCAAAAGACACCTACCCAGACATTTTGACTGCACAGCCAGTCACTACAGGTCAAATCTGGCCCTGGGGATTATGTTTTGGGGGGGGGGGGGGGGGGGGCAGGAATAAGCAACCCCACATCACTTTGCTTTTAAATTCAAAAGCTCATTTAATTGCATTTAAAACATTTAATTTTCAACACAAAACCTACACACTAGAAAGCCTTTAAAGCTCTAAAACATTTAAAATTATTACATTGGAGTCAATTACAAGCATGCACTAAAATTCTTTTAAAACATTTGAATTACAAATTGCGTTTAGGCAGCACAGTGCGATACAGTGAGGTTCCTCTTGCTTGGATGAAGGTTACAGTCAGTTTTTTATCAGTAACCTCCATGTGAGCAAAGCCACCAAGTGTAGACGATTTTCCTGTGAAGAACTTCAGAGAGTCTCGAGGAACAGAGTTTCGGTGCCGCATGTCTGGATCAATGAAGTTTCCTGCACCGCTCACAACATAACCAACACTGGACTCCTTGAAGTACTGAAAAATAGATGAATGAGTATTAGGATATTTATTATTCCTACCTACAGTCTCAAATCGAGACAAATCAATTTACAATACTGTCTCAAATCTCTCCCTTACTCATTAGACAGTGATACAGAACTACTTAGGGCAGCTGTAGGTGAAACACTGGCCACAGAAACAGGTCATGAGCTGCTGTCAAACAACCGGAACAGCAAGAGTGGCATCACAAAACAAACTCAGGAAGTCTCACTTTAAAAGGTTCCATAAATTTAACCAATCAGAACTATAACCACCAAAACCAGTTAAGTGAAATGCAATAATGTTGACGTGATACTGAGAAGTTGCTATGGATTGAAGTACCACGCATTGGTTAGACACTGGATTTATGGTACATTATGGGTAATACTGCACCATCCATGGAATATATACTTTGGTTGATACTTTTTCCATAGCAACCTGAAGGATACAAATGAGCATTTTGGAGTTAAGGGACTTGATCCACAGCCCAGCAGTGGTGATGCTGGAATTTTTTTTATTTTTAAAAGACTCCCAACCTTCTGATCAGTAGCCCACTGCCTTAACCACTGAGCTACCACTGTCCTAGGGTTAGTGGTCCACTGAAGTCATACAAGAGGCCTGCACCCAAAACAGTGCAATCCTCTGCATTTAGATGTAGTGATGTGCAAAATGTCTCAATAGTCCTGTAGACAATCATCCAAAACGTTAGGGCTTTGCTTACACCAGGAACTCCACCTACCATTCCCTTCTTCAGCCCAACTAGAGGCTTCTGCACAGAGAGTATAAACTTACCTGCAGGTTATGATCATGTCCACACAGGTAGGCTGTGGCTTTGTACTTCACCAATAGGGGGCGAAGCCTTCTCAGCAGGCAGTCAGTGGGCCCATGTTTGGACACTGACCAGACGGGATAATGACCTGCCACAAGCAGGAAGTCAGCTGTGGAGTGGTGCATGCGTTCCTGCAGCCACAGCAGCTGGCGGTTGGCCAACACACTGCTCACTGGTCCACTTGGCTTTCCATCCTGGAAGTCATCCGTGTTTCCACAAAGAAGCACCGTGTCCAACATTAGCACCTGCAGAGTGGCAGCGGTGTGCGGGATGTCGAAGTTGAGTTCATAGTAATAATATGGGAAATTCCTGTGAAGTTAAAGAAAGTTACATCAAACAAAACGGAGAATAGAAAGAGTGCAGATAATGCAAATAAAACAGTTGTGGGTTGTAGAGTAAACTTTTGGGGAAGGAGACCGTCAATGACTAATTAGTGAAACGTTGCAACATAACCTCGCCTGCATCACCCTTAGAGCTCACAATAAGGGTCAATTAGTTTACATGTAAAATTCACAGAAGAGGAAATAGAAGGAATAGGATAACAGGAAGCTGTCTGACCATCGTTGGGACATTTTGCTGTACTGGATCTGGGCACGAACGTTTCCTGCATGGTCGTGGTTGCCAGCAACAACATACCATGGAATATTTAGAGATTTAGCAGTGTAGACATTCTCAAATGTCTCCTAAAACAGCAAGACACAATTAGTACCAGGGTTAGGTTTGACCAAAAGTCAAAAATTAGAGAAAGTGCAATTATCCAAGTTGATCTGCATTATT
The DNA here is from genome assembly GCF_027358585.1 of Pangasianodon hypophthalmus. Classification (NCBI taxonomy): domain Eukaryota; kingdom Metazoa; phylum Chordata; class Actinopteri; order Siluriformes; family Pangasiidae; genus Pangasianodon; species Pangasianodon hypophthalmus. The sequence continues at coordinate 35,831,873 of NC_069711.1, read as the reverse complement.
GACTGCATACAACCTCAATACAATCTCCTGAACTTAACAGCATTTCCAAATATGACCATGGCTTTTGAAAAACTACAGAAATCAAGTTCATCATAAAGAACATGCTATCAAGATGTCCAAAACTACATCTTATACTTTATATGGTGCAACCATTCACCTGGTCATTCTAGTTGCTGAAGATGGTGTCTTTCTGAAACTACACATTATAGCACTGCAATGGCATTATGTTAATCCTTCATCCAAGTCATCCTATTATCTTGACATTCATTTACAACTTAGTGATCAGCCTAGTCTGGGGTTTGCCTTCAATTTCAAATGATCATGCTTAAATACATAGTGATCAGTGGCTGAGTTTTATGAAACAGCATGAACACACCTGAAACCTGGGATCGTCCACACTCTTCACTCCTCTATAATAAAAGTTATCTCCAAGGGCTAAAACAAAGTCAGCTCCAAGCTGCTCAGCAGTTCGGCCCATTTCCCGTGCCGTCGCCCACTCAATAGGTGTGACGAAGGGTGCATTGGGCAAACCACCCCAGTCTCCAACCACCAAGAACCGGATGGATGATCGATTCACTGTAACACAATCATAACAAATGGGAAGCCACAGATTTCACATTTATTTCCCCACATGTAGGACATACACCCTCAATGCATTCTGGGTAACTTGTACTACAGAATACCAAGTTATTTTAAATCCATCCAATTTCAAACACTTCAGTTCATTTAAGATGCCAAAGGCCTTCAAACCAGGGAAAGTGGAAGCAGGCACATGACAATTGAAACAATCAGTACCAAAGAATCTTGTGCAGAAAGTAAATTCTACATTTAACCTCACATTTCTCAGCTGCATGAGTTTTTGTAAACAAGCATATTTACCAAGTGCTCCACCATCAAACTTCCCATTTCTGTAAGAGCGTTTTACACAACGATAAATACAGAACAGAGTTGACATGAAATGCTGCTGAAGTCACAAAACAGGTAGCTTCTAAACTTAAGGCACTGAACAGTCAATAAGGAGTACAAAACTGCTACAAGTGAATTTAGTGTTCTAGTAAACACCACTTACTGCCTTCAGCTTCCAGGCCACTAAGTGAAGGAGGGGAGCAAAGGACAACAGGAAGTGTGATAAAGAGGATGGAGATCATCTGAGAAGCCATCTATAGAGACACAGACAATTTAGTCACCAGCATTAGAAACTCATTTACATAAATCTAAAAATAAGTAAAACAGCACAATATAGAATGATTAACTTGTTACAGGAGGTCAAGTTTCACCTCAACATCTAAAACTGCAGTTTATTTAATTTCAACTACAGCATTTTTCACACTAAAATATCCTAACATTTCAAGAACCATGATTTGGTTCAAATTAAAATGATTTTAACCTGCAGCACACACATGCATACAGTTAAAATGTTTTTAAATGTTAAATGTTATATATATATATATATATATATATTACATATATACACACACAAAAAAAAAGTTAATTCACCATCAGCTTGTCTCTTGCCACAGCCTTCCTGTTCACCCTCTCTCTCTACACCTCACAAACACACACACTCCATGCTTTACTTCCTCTTTTAAACATTTCTGTCCTCACACACAGCTGAATGCACTCATCTGTTCATTATCACATTAACTCACTCACACACACACACACTCACAGGGGTGTCCCCTGATTAACTCATGGAAAACAATGACAGGATCAGAATGAGATTTGAATAAAATGTTAACTAATGATGAGATTTAATCACAGTGTAAGAGTTTTATCACTGTTACATGTGTTTATAGATTATTCAATTCAATTTTATTTGTATAGCACTTTTAACAATGGCCATTTTCACAAAGCATTTTACAGAAATATATATATATATCCAGGATATAAATCATAAATTTATGAATTTATGCCTAATGAGCAAGCCAGAGGTGACAGTGGTGAGGAAAAACTCCCTGAGACGATATGAAGAAGAAACGTTGTGAGAGGAACCAGACTCAAAAAGGGTGACACCCGATAGTGCGATTATAAATTTGCACTAATTCCCTTCTATAACTGTGTACTATATGGTCAAAAAATGCAATGTGTAACCAGGAAATTCATTATAGTTTACAAATGAAGTCTATTGTGTTGAAGTTATCAAACTGTTCATGGGAATTGCAATCCTAAAGCCATCATAGCAAAACTGTTCATGTCAATTATGACATTAAACAGTACTAAAAGTAAACATTTTATAAAACTACAGAAAGCATTAACGCGTTGATCTCCAGCTCAGCCATTTGACAATTCAGAAAAGTAATGAGGGAAAACTGCCAGAATCACACTCATTATAATTACATCTTAACATATATATGTATACGTATATATATATATATATATATATATATATATATATTTTAATCATTATTAATTATATTATCATTATACTCAGTTGTGTGAGTTCTGTGTTTTATGCAGTAGTTTATCTTAAACATGGTATTTCATTTTTATCTCAGATTTCCACCTGGACCTAATGACATCATCATACACTTGAGCACAAAGAATAGGTATCACTAGTGTCATCACAGCTCTGAAAGGACAGTGTGATAAATCAAATGTGAATGAGTTATAAAGGTGGATCTCACAGACCTGCGGTATGGACTTGACCGTCTCGTCTCTCAGCTGTAATGCAGTAACAGGTTCCTCACCTTCCGCTTATACCAGCTTTATATAAAATCTGTGTATGTGCATGTGTGTGAATCAGCAGCCATGTGACTGACACATTTTTTTCCATCCTGCTGCTACTCTGGCACATGTGTGTTTGTGTATAATCTGTCTGTGACTGCTGAAGGTCAAAAATCAATGTTACAAAACTTATAATATAACTAACATTAAATCCTACATGATGATCACAGAAGGACACTGTCCACCATTAATGCTGAATCTGCACAGTGTGGGTTTTAGGTTTAATTTGTCATTCATGGTTTATAAATTTTACAAAGTGTTATAAACATGACATTTCAGCTGTTTTTGTCATCGGGCGGTTTGACAATATCACGGCCCAACTTCATCCACAAGCCACATGCACTGTTCACTTTACAGTCCACACAGTGCATTGTGGGATATAGTATATGTGTGTAAGTGTCTACAAAATGGCAGAAGTGAGTAGGGAGCATGCTTCAGGGTTTTACAGTGTGACTGCCACAGGTGACATGCAGAAAATGTTAAAAAGACAAAAAATATTTTTGGTTTAAAAATAGAAAACATTTTATTCTTACAGTCAGGGACAAGCTCAGATGAAAGTTACTGAAATAAGCAGGAAGAGAAACAAAACTAAAACTTTTACCATCAGAATTAAAGACATTCATATTAGTAAGTGTGGCGGATTCTCAACTTCACGCTCACTTGGGAAGGACAGAATAAGAAATATTCCTCAGAGGAAAAACATGCTGGAGCACTTCCTCTCCTCTCACACGGTCAGCCTGAGTCACTCACACCACTTCTGAGGTTAACAGAGGACACGCTAATGAAGACGCACTAAAGTAGACGCGCCAACAAGGACGTGCTAATGCACCTGAACAACACCACTGAACGAAATCACAAAAAGAAGCAACAGTGGAGAAAATCTAAAGCCAAACAGCAGCGTGCACAAAAACTATTTACTCAACAGAGCAGCGAGTTTCCACTACGAAACTACAAATTAATCAGTCTTTATTAGTCAAGCTGGAAGAAGTTCTGCCTCCAGTACTATTGAGATAATAGGAGCAGAGGAAGCTCCACCTTCTGGAGACATAAAGTATGTGGTAGGAGATGAAGCTCTTGGGAGACAAGGCTGAAGGATGATGATGAAGAGAAGAAGCTCCGCCCTCCTGTGCAGTAATGCCAGGATGAAGCTCCACCCCCTGGGGACCACTGACAGCTTGTGAACAGAAGCGCCGCCCGCTGACAGGGTGTTTATTTGTAGCTGTAGTTTGTGTTGCTGCTGCTGTAGCCGCCGAGGTTCGGGTAGGCGCTCTGCTGATACCCATAATTCTCTGCTCCAGTTCCACCCGTCCCAAATGTGGACTGATTAGCATATGCTAGAGAGTGAGAGAGAGAGAGAGAGAGAGAGAGAGAGAGAGTGAGAGAGAGAAAGAGAGAAAGAGAGAAAGAGAGAGTGAGAGTGAGAGAGAATAAGTTTCTCTCAGCAGTTGGTGTAAAAGAGTGATGACCACAGACCGCATGTTTACTGCATCATGCACAATAGGCTTAACACTCCTGTAGTGATCCACTTAAGTGTGTGTGTGTGTGTGTGTGTGTGCGCCTCACCCCCATAGTTGTAGTTCTGGGTGTTCTGGTAGCCATATCCATAATCAGGTCCCACTAGAGACTCCTGGTTCTGCCCGGAGTTTTGGTTAAGGTTTTGGTTCATGTTTGGGTTCTGGTTCAGGGTCTGTGTGTTCTTCCTGTACTGGCCGTACTCGTGGCTGTGCTGGCTGTAGTAGCCGCTGGCAGGTGGAGGGACGGCCTGATACACCTGTGCATGTGTGTCTGAGATGCTCTGTTCCTCCTGAGAACCTTCAGTGTTCAACTCACCACTGACTGAGAACCCAGAGGAACTGCTCCCTGCTGTAGACACACACATGCGCACACGCACAATGTTAATCCTTTCAAAAGACTGTACTTCTGTTCAGGTAGAGAGTAAGAGGTTAGGGTTAGATTTTTAGGGTGCCTATATACCCAGGAGCTCTGAGCAGCAATCCCATAATTCTCTTCACCAGACGTAAAATTTTGAAAACATAATTGTGTGATGCAACTGTGGTGAAAACAGTTACAAAAAAAGTTGTGTACACACCTGGTGTGTGTGTGTCTGTATGTGCCTGTCTCACCTTTAAAAGTGGAGCCCTTAGTGTTAAATCCTCGGCCCCTTCCTCTTCCTCTGCCACGCCCAGCACTATATGAGACTCCACCCATTCCACCGTAACCCTACACATACATTCATCAAATCAGACAGACACAAAGTGTGTGTGAGACAGAGGACACTCACACACTCCTCCTGGTAGGTGTAGATGTGTATGTCTGTGTGTGTGTGTGTCTCACCACTGGAGGGAATTTCTTCTTCTTCTGGCTCTCAGGGTTGTCATTGGGGAAAAGTTTCTCTAGTGCAGCCAGAGCAGCATTCGCCTTCGCTAACTTCTTATTAGAACCTGAACCTTGAAACTTCTGTCCATCCACCTCCACCTGAAACACACACACACACACACACAGTTATATCATGTACTATCACACTGTTAGCCTTGTATAGGTATAAGCAAGCATAATGCTCTGCGTTCTCTGTGTGCTGCCTGTGAGAGTGTGACGATGTTCAGTGAGACAGTGATGATTCAATAAATAAACAGAAAGAAACATCATGTTTATTGTACAGTGCTGTGTTCAGTGTGAAGATTAAACTCGTCACACATGCACACACCTCAATGGTGAAGATCTTGTCGTTAAATCGTCCTCTCACAGAGACGACCTCATACTTCAGACTCCGCCTCTTTTCATTCAGCTCCATAACAGGGTTTTTCCCGTGTTTAGTGAGAATCGGACCTCCCTGTAGTGTAGCCTACACACACACAGAGCTATGGTTAAATATAAAACTTAAATATAAAATGGTTAAATATAAAAACACACAGTATATATATATATATAAAAAATTTTCCACAATCCCCATACCCAAAAACGTGTGTGTGTGTGTGTGTGTGTGTGTGTCTGAGAGAGAGAGAGACTACCTCAGCTCCATCCCCTCCAGCAGCTGCAGTTCTGTTGGTTCCTGTGGCAACGGTCTCCTGGCCTCTCTTCTGATCGGTTGTAGGTGTAGTCTCTGTGGCTGTGACCACTACACCCAGAGCCTGTAGGGCCTACTCACACGCATACACACATGCATACACACACACGCATTCACACACACGCATTCACACACACGCATTCACACACACGCATTCACACGCACGCATACACACGCACGCAAACACACGCACACGTATACACACACGCATACACACACGCATACACACACGCATACACACACGCATACACACACGCATACACGCAGGCACGCACACACACACACACACGCACACGCACGCACACGCACGCACGCACACGCACGCACGCACACGCACGCACACGCACGCACACGCACGGACGCACACACACGCACACACACGCACACACGCAAGCTGTAAACTGAAGAATTGTCATGCCTGTTACATTTGTGTTCCACTGTTTTGTTTTCAGCACAAACTCAGTGATAGCAATACGATACAGTGAGTGTGAATGTATGTGTGAGTGTGAGTGTGTGTGTGCGTGTGTGGTAATAACACACTTTTTGGGCGACAAGCAGTTTGGCGTTGCGTTTCGAGGGTCCTGTTGCCTCATACGTTTTGCCCTTCACTTCGATGGCCATGGTGAAGTGTGGACTGTGTTCGGGGCCCGTTTGGGACACGAGCCGATACAGCAAACCTGGATGCAGCTGATTCAGCATCATCACAGCATTACTGGGCTCGATGACAATCTCTGAATGCACACACACACACACACACACACACACACACACACACACACACAAATTCAGTCCAATCCTGTACGGTGTGATTCAATAATAACAGCAATCATGCTTTAGTAAATGTTCTAGAGTTCTAGAGCAAAAGCGCATGATTCTGTGGTGAACACTGCACCACACCACTCATCACTCACACAGTCAAGGTTTGGGTGAAGTGTTGATTTTGGAATGGCACCCTCTCTGGTAGAACAACATATCTGTGAATTTTATAACGTGGGTTGTGCTGCTGCGGGTGGATTAAACAGTTCCGACATAAAACTAGAATTTAATATATTATTTTTCATGCTATGTATTATTCTGGTGCACGTGATTTTATCACTTACAGTGTGTGTGTGTTTTAACAGAATTCATGATTTTATGTCGTTTTCCTGTTTTCACTCATCGAAATAGTGAAAGCTGCATTACCCAGCATGCAACACTCCAATACATATTTAACCCAGCAGGAATCCCTGCAAATCAACCAATCCAGATCTCTGAGTGAGACACGTCACTCTCACAGTAGCTCTGTCTTTGCGGCACCCATTTCATCTCAGATACACTACTGTACATAGCCAAACGTATGTGCACCCTGACCATCACACCCATATGTGCTTGTTGAATGTCTCATTCCAGATTTATTCCCCGTGTGTTTGCTGTTATAATGAGCTCCACTCTTCTGGGAAGCTTTCCACTAGATGTTGGAGCGTGGCTGTGGGGATTTGTGTTCATTCAGCTACAAGAGCATTAGTGAGGTCAGGCGCTGATGTTGGGATGTCGAGGAGGTCTGGGGTTCAGTCAGTGTTCCAGTTCATCCCAAAGGTGTTCAGTGGGGTTGAGGTCAGGGCTCTGTGCAGGACACTCGAGTTCTTCCACTCCAACCTTCACACACCATGTCTTCATGGAGCTCGCTTTGTGCACAGGGGCATTGTCATGCTGGAACAGGTTTGAGCCTCTTAGTTCCAGTGAAGGGAAACTGTAATGTTACAGCATACAAAAACATTCTATGCAATTGTGTGCTTCCAACTTTGTGGGAATATGGGTTTTGGCCATATAGTGTAAGTAACTATCAGCAAAATTGGCATGCAAGAATTTAACATGCTTAGCTTGCTAGAAGCACAACGTGCCTAATTTATATTGCTTTAAAAAAACTGATGTAGCTCTACAGCAATCACTTTCTTATTGAGGAGTTGCCTATAATGACAACAATCTGGCTTTGTTTAGCTTACAAAAGAGTTTATAGCACCTGTTTGGGTAGCACCTCAACTTTCAGCGTAACAACATCCTCAATGTTGTAATAGTAAAACAAGACATAATGTGCCCGCAAACAACAAAGTTGTAAGCACCTAGAGACCTGTATGCCTACAGTCTTTTCTCTCTAGTATAAACGCTCTGAGCTTCTATGAGACGTGTATGTAATTGCATTGCAAGCTAGAGCACCACTTAGCATCATTTAGCCACTGACAGGACACCAAGCAATAAGACTCTTCTACAGTTACACCATTTCCAAAGTGTTAGTTCAGCCAAATAGCACTCGCTGTCTTTTTGTGCTAATCCATAACAAGAAACAAACAACTTTTTTACTAACGTCAATCCAATTCCTAAATAAAATTCTTGATAGATAATTAAGTCAGATTATAACTAAGTAGCTCAGTTGCTAGGGCAATCGTGTGAGACATGTACAAACTTCCACCAGAAAATATCAAACAAACAGACAGGGATGCCTCCACTGCCAACAAGTCTAGTCTTTCTTGTTACTAATTTGTATTCCCAAAATACGTTTAAAAATGTACTTCAAAAAGAAAGGAAGCTATTGAAGTAAAACTAGAGAAAAACGAGAATCTCAGACAGATGGAAGGATGGACGGATGAACAACCAGAAAACATAACAGAGGTAAAGAGAAGGGGGGAGACTTTCTATTTTCTTTTTATTTATTTATATTTATTTATTTATTTATTTTTTATTTCTCCTTTCTTTTATATATTGACACGTTGGTAATTTTGTATGTAAACCAATCATGCCAAAAAGGACTTTAAATTGAATTTAAAAATTTGAGAGAGAGGGGGAGAGGGAGAGAGGGAGAGAGAGAGGGAGGGAGAGAGAGCGAGGGAGAGAGAGAGGGAGAGAGAGACATGCCTTTGCGAGGGACTTTACTGCTGCTTGATTCTTCATCTGTGGCCGACTCCAGTGGCCGCTTCATCACACTCAGTCCTGGCGCTGTGGTTTGGGCTGCAAAAAACACACACACACACACACACATACGCAGTCATAACAAGGCTAACTGCATAGGCAACACTGTCTTCCAACAGAACAAGAACAAAAGCTTAAATTAATTAAAAATAAATTATACAAGCACCATATCTCCAAACAGGGTGATGAAGTGCAATGCCTGTGTGTGTGTGTGTGTGTGTGTGTGTCTTACAGAGGAGTGTGTCGCTGTACATGTGCCCCACTTTGGATGACAGGCGGTTCATCCCCAAGACTTTGTGGATCTGTCCAAATGCCATGAGCCGCAAAGCAAACTGGGAAATAAAGAGAGAACACTTACAGCTGTGCAGGACATCACCACTCACCTGTGTCTGATAATACAGCGCGGCCGGCATACGCCAGTCACACGCCAGTCACATGCCAGTCACACGCCAATCACACGCCAATCACACGCCAGTCACTCGCCCGTCACTCGCAAGTCACTCGCCAGTCACTCACCAGTCACACAACGCAAGCCACTCCAGTCACACGCCAGTCACTCGCCAGTCACACGCCAATCACACGCCCGTCACTCGCCAATCACACGCCAATCACACGCCAGTCACTCGCCAATCACACGCCAATCACACGCCAGTCACTCGCCAGTCACACGCCAGTCACACGCCAGTCACTCGCCAGTCACACGCCAATCACACGCCAGTCACTCGCCAGTCACACGCCAGTCACACGCCAGTCACTCGCCAGTCACACGCCAGTCACTCGCCAGTCACTCGCCAGTCACACACCAATCACACACCACAAGCCACGCCAGTCATACGCCAGTCACTCGCCAGTCACTCGCCAGTCACACACCAATCACACACCACAAGCCACGCCAGTCATACGCCAGTCACACGCCAGTCACACACCAATCACACACCAGTCACTCGCCAGTCACACAATGCAAGCCACTCCAGTCACACGCCAGTCACACGCCAATCACACGCCAGTCACACGCCAATCACACGCCAGTCACTCGCCAGTCACACGCCAGTCACACGCCAATCACACAACACAAGCCACGCCAGTCATACGCCAATCACACGCCAGTCACACACCAGTCACACGCCAGTCACACAACACAAGCCACGCCAGTCACACGCCAGTCACATAACACAAGCCACTCCAGTCATACGCCAATCACACGCCAGTCACACACCAGTCACACGCCAGTCACACAACACAAGCCACTCCAGTCACACGCCAGTCACACGCCAGTCGCACACCAATCACACAACACAAGCCACGCCAGTCACACGCCAGTCACACGCCAATCACACGCCAGTCACTCGCCAATCACACGCCAATCACACGCCAGTCACACAACACAAGCCACGCCACACGCCAGTCACACGCCAGTCACACGCCAATCACACAACACAATCACACAACACAATCACACAACACAATCACACGCCAGTCACATGCCAGTCACATGCCAATCACACAACGCAAGCCATGTCAGTCACACGCCAATCACACACCTGGTAAGAGCTGTACCTGTGCACTCTGGGTAATGTCCTCCCGCTGCTGGAGGGTAAGATGGCAGCTCGCATCCACACCTGCCCTTTCACATGGGTCAGAAATACCGGGACCATCTGCGCACACACACACACATATGTATATTTTATATATATACTGTACATATTGTATATATTATGTAGTATATACACACATATTACACACACCAAAATCATTCCTTATATGGAAACTGTGGAACAACTATGCCAAATGTATGTGCGTGTGCGTGCATGTGTGTGTGCGTGCGTGTGCATGTGTGTGCGTGTGTGCATGCGTGTGCATGTGTGTGTGTGCGCGTGCTTGTTTCACCCTCCAGTAGTATTCCAGATGCGACACACTCCAGCACTCTCCTCAGAGCCTCTCCTGGTCCCATCGGTCGATCGCTCGTCGATATCGCTCTCTCACACAACAACTCCAACACCTACACACACACACACACGCACAGAAAACAATATACAACTACACAATGCTAAATGCTGGTACAACACATTCAACACTCACACACACACACACACACTCACCCATCCTTTCAGGGGGGCCCAGGTAGGGACGCGGGTACACAGATCTCTCAGAATGCGGATGACGATCACACTCGAGTGCAGGTTGTTAACTTTAGCCTGTGAGCCACCCACACCATACATACACACACACACACACACACACACACACCCACACCCTGCATTACACTGCTGATACACTCTGTGTACGCTCTATACACACTATTCTATCTATATTCATCATACTATGTGACCAACAAAGATCTGTTAAACTGTCTGTCTGCCAGTCTGTCTATCTGCCTGCTGTGTTTATCTTTTTGTCCATCTGCCTGTCTGTCTGTTATTTTAACAGTCTACCTAAACGTTCACGATTTGGCCAGAGAGACCTTTCATGTGGTGTTTAAACGGTATAAAGAGCATGACGGCAGCCGATCTGAGTGTGTGGTTAGTGAGCATGTTTATTAATAGCGGGGGTGAGGTGTTTGAGAGCATACAAACCTATTCGTAAGCATGGATCACTGAATCGAGCTCCTCTGCATGCAAATGTACTTCTGTTCTGCGAGTCAAGTGTTTGTCACGTATTTGTCATTCAAACACAAATTAGTTTACAGTTATTGCATTCTTATGCAAGGATAAAGTCTCTCTGTGCGCTCGATTCACAGCTCCGTGCTCCGTGCTCTGTGTAGTCTCAAAGCACAGCACCAACAACAATTTAGGGATAAATTTAAATTTTATATCTGGATTTCTGTAAAGCTGCTTTGTAACAATGTGCATTGCTGACAATGTCTCTGTTAATAAGCATGCTCGCTCCACACGCTCCAATTGGCCTCTCTCACGCTCTCTATTAATGATACTGCTTCCACACCATACTTTTAACTGTCTCTCCATGTAGGTCAAGTTGGAACAAACCATTGCTGAAGGAGGACAATAAAAAAAAAACACCTTCATCTACTTTGTCTTTCTGTCCATCTTTCCATCTACAGACTCTCTCAGTGTAAACAATCGTATTTGAGTTGAACGTCCACATTTTTCGGTTTTCTTAAAAAAGCACTTTGTGAACGTTTCAACAGTCAAATACGTTATTAATTAATGTCATGTTAATTTACGTTAGAGGTCGTTAGATTATAAAGCGAGGTGCAAACCTGGAACCACTTGGCGTGGCGCAGAGACGCAAGAGACTCCAGGCATTTGTTTGTGTCCAGAGCGCCGGGCGGAGCTTCTATCAGACCACAACACAAGGCACAGTTTGACCAAGGGGCACTCAGACCTCTTCTAGGGGGCGGAGCCAACATATTTGGAGCTCATATGGGGTGTGGTCAGTTTTATATTAGCTGCTATTAGGCAGAGATTGCATGCGGACAGATACACCCTCACACACAGCACTGTCCACACACACTGTTTCAAAACAAGGGACATTAGGACTTTGTGGTGCTGAAGTTGGGTCGAGGGTGTGGACTGGAGGTCAGACACACCCTCATTCATCACTGTAAAATATGAACGCTGATTCTGTTGAATTCTATTGAATTTTTTTCTCTGGAGAAACAAAAATGATAGGTACAAACAACGAGGCCTCTATCTGTGTGTAGAATGATTTCATACTGCGTGCAAGCAATTTTTAACCAGCGTGTGTATCAACAGCTGCATGCTGTATATATAAACAGCATTATGAGACCTGCCCCCAAAGCTTAGTTGCTCCGCCCCTCCAAGAGTCCAAGAGCTTCCGGTTGGTCAAAACTCCACCGCCCCTAAAAACTCACACACTTTGAAAATCACAAGTGACAACAGGAAAATATCTGATTTAAATTCCACAATTTTTCGCAGAAACAGGGTGAATGCTGCAGCAAAACCTGACGAGTGGAACAAATCAATTAATTACTGATAATCAATCAATAACCAATAAAGTTATCATGATGGGAATGTGAATAAATCCCGGTGTTCAGGATTAACACATCACAAATGTATTCATTACAGCTCAAAACGATATTAACCCTGTGTTCACATCAGAAAGGCAATGACATCAAAATGAATTTTTTGCTTGGGGGCGTGTCCTGATTTTTGATATCTGAATAAGAAATGAGAGTAGCAGCGTCATTATTCCCCACAACACGGCTTCGGCTTTCCCACTGAGACACGCTGCTGCAATATCGAAGAATTTTACTCCCAACTGCCAGCTGATGAAATTATAATAAGCATCCTAACACACACGCATTATAATCACACAGTTCCCTTGATTTTGTTCTTTTATCTTTCCTTCAAACATAAACATTTACAATTTGCTGTTAGTGAAACTATCTCCTGCCTCTATCTCTTTCAGCTCCTCACATATGCAGTGTTTCCTTTTAGAAGATGTAGATCAAGTTCATAAATTAAATAAATAATATACATTGGAAGATGGCTGCAATGTAATTTTAAATAGAATTCATTTACAAACAGTAAAACAATATTCAGATTTTAAAAAACCTCAGTATTCGTACGGAGTCTCCTAAGATGCCAAAAACCTGGATAATGTTTGTGTTCATGAGGTAAAATCTGTACTGTGCAGACTGCTGTCCTTCACCGGCACAAGTCTGAAGGAATCTGAGTCGCATCTCTACAGGATTCATGGCTAATCTGTATACAGTGGGAGAAGCATGTGCGTGGCGCCCCCAAGTGTGAACACAGGGTATGAACTAGGCTTGTGCGATATAAGTGAATTTCCACTTTTACAAATTCTGCCAAGTGATTTAATCATCTAGAAACAATATGCTAAAAAAAGACATGTAAGCAAGCATTTCCTCCCTTTCAGGTTTAAGACGAGTAGTGGAGTGTGTAATAATATCACCGGCAGTGCAGTCAGGACCTGCAGCAATCACACACTCAGCTGGATGGGGATTTTTAGGTGATTGTGCAATAACGTACAGTAAACCGCTAAAAAACAATAAAACAAAACCAAAAAACACATTTTCAATATAATCCTTTTACTATCCAGATTTCTGTCCACATTTTCTGTTGATCTGCTGCTCAAAGTGTTTGAACGTGTCTGAATGCTGACTGGCGCAGGAGAGCAAAAAAAATTAAAAACAGTATTTATTCACTTTCTAATTATCATCACCATTAACATTATTTGTAAAGTGTTAGACACTTCACTGTAGGCACATTTAATCTTTTTAGGTCAAAATATTAATTCATTTTTCTCTTTCAGCCGAAACCAAAAGCACCATTTTGATAAGTTTCATCTGAAATTTCAGAAAGACGATTAAACAGTTATATCACACAAGCCAAATCTGACCACAAACCAAAAAATTCACTTATTAACTCACTTCATTGTTTTTGCTGCAAAGCAACCCCTTTATTTATTTTTTTATTTTTATTTTTTTTACACGCACGCCTACAAGAGTCATTAAACTGCGGAAGGTGGGGTGTGTCTGTATCTGTGTGTGTGTGTGTGTGTGTGAGAGAGTGTGAGTGTGTGTGTACCTCTGGCCCGCCCGCGCTCCACCCGCTCCCTCACGACAGGAGATGTGAGATGAATCTTCATGTTTAGCACCGGTTCTGTTACAGTCCGCACTGTTACAGCAGCGTCCTCAACCGCCGAAGCGACGACATACTCGCCCTCCGTCTGGCCCTAAACACACACACAAGCGGGGACACACACGGGGACACACGCAAGCAGACACACAAACACACACGTGTGTGCACACACACACGGACACACACACGGACACACACACGGACACACACACGGACACACACACGGACACACAGATACACCCATCGGACAATAAAGGAATAAAAGATAGATCAGATAGGATCGTTTAGATAGATACATAGATAGATAGATAGATAGATAGATAGATTGACTCTGAGGGAGATTGCAGCATTACAGGAGTGATCAAAAAAAATAAAATAAACATTCATAGATAACCATGGGGGGGGCTTTCTCTATACAAAAAAATACTAAATCAATCAGCTAAAATCAGCTAAACTGTGCCATGAGGTGTGAGTGTGTGTGTGTGAGTGTGTGTGTGTGAGTGTGTGGATTATTGAGCTGCTCACCTTCATCACTTCCTGAAGTTTGTTGGTGATGGTGTTCAGTAGTTTGTGTGTCGGTGTGTCACTGCAGAGCACGACGAGCTCCAGGTCCATATCCTGCTTCAGCAACAGACCCTTCGCCACCAAACCCACTCTGCGTACCCCCTGTAGCTTATTACCCCCACTGCAACACACACACACACACACATTAACACCAAACCCACTCTGCGTACCCCCTGTAGCTTATTACCCCCACTGCAACACACACACACACACATTAACACCAAACCCACTCTGCGTACCCCCTGCAGCTTATTACCCCCACTGCAACACACACACACACACACCGTGGCCGCTCTCTGTACCCCAGCAGCAGATTATTCCCCCCTGCACGGTTGGTGTTCTGTACAATCCGTAGAGAATGACATCACAGAATAAAACACTACTTCCTGATATTAGTCCCACCTCCAGCTCACCTCGTAGCTTCTTGTCTATTCAGCCAGGTAGCGACGGTCTTCAGTCCGTTCTCCACGTGGGACACCATGTTCTGCACAGCCTGCAGCTCCTCCGCACACGGATACACACTCGCGTGTTTGGCCTTAACGTGGCGATCCTCGATGACGAACAGGCGCTGAGGGAGCAGCTTCTCCTGTTAGCACACAGGCATTAACACACGCTGAATACAGTTTAACAGGTGTAGAGAACGTCTCAGTCCCTCACAGGCAGAGCTCTCAGAGAACCCAGAGTTCCCAGAATAATAATAATAACAGCGCTGGACACTGAGCTGCTGCTCAACTCACAGGATCAGGAGGAGGAACTTCAGCTTCTCTCTGCTTCATCTCAGCCACACAGGCATGGTACTGTCTCAGCTTATCTTCATAACACACATACTCATACCAGTAGCGCAGTTCCTCATACCTCACACACACACACACACACACACACGCCAGAGCCATATAATTTCACACACAAAATCACTAACAAATATTAAAAATGACAATTATACCATAAGTACAGAGATGATAGCTGTGTAAACAGTGTGTGTGTGTTACCTGTTGTAGTCACGTGGGTGAAGTGTGTGTCCCTCCTGAATCAGTGAGTCCCAGTACAGCAGCTCATCATAAGCCTCTTGTTCATCCCACACACACTGCATGATGTTCTCTCTCTCTCTCTCTCTCTCTCTCTCGCTCTCTGAAACACAGGGTTTTATTCTGTTTATCATCAGTGGAGCTTCTGCTGTACACGTCACCGTGAATGAGCTGTTACTATAGAAACCATAACGCATTAATATAAACCTGCACTACTGTCAGAGCTGCTGTTATAGAGAATTAATCAACCCCTTCTGACCAATCAGAGTGCAGCACTCAGCAGCAGTGTGGAGTAAAATACAGTTTAAATGTTTAAATCGCGATGTTGCTGGTTAGTTAGCTTAGCTACCTAGCATGCTAGTCGGTGCTGCGTTAAGTGTAACAAAGTGAGTAAAATATCTGATCTAAATTATTACTGTATTTATTATAATTATTAAACCTGATATTTAATCCGTAAAAGATTAAACTGTTTGAGGTTAAATGCTCAAGAAGCTCATCAGTGTTAACAGTGTGCTAAATCAAAAATCATCTTTCAAGTACGTAATAATCATAATCATATGTAAAAAAAAAAAATCATCATCGTCTGTAATAAAACTAAAAAAAACTAAAATACTATTTTACATCATTTCATAATAAACTCACCTCACTGGGGAAAGAGCGCTGCGTTTGCAGTAAAAGACGCGACGATGTGCTTCCGGTAGGTCAAGCCCGGTTTCCGGGACAACCCCGCAAATAACCAATAGAAACGCGAGGAAACCTTTACTAGCTTTACAGCAAATTTCTGATCTGTTTCCTGACAGCGCCGCGCGAGCGCCATAAACAAACCGAACGAGAATCCTCTAAAACACTCTAATAAACACTTTAATAAACACTTTAATAAACACTGTACTATACACTCTAATATACACTTTAATAAACACTGTACTATACACTCTAATATACACTTTAATAAACACTGTACTTTACACTCTAATATACACTTTAATAAACACTTTAATAAACACTGTACTATACACTCTAATATACACTTTAATAAACATTTTAATAAACACTGTACTATACACTCTAATATACACTTTAATAAACACTTTAATAAACACTGTACTATACACTCTAATATACACTCTAATATACACTTTAATAAACACTGTACTTTACACTCTAATATACACTTTAATAAACACTTTAATAAACACTGTACTATACACTCTAATATACACTTTAATAAACACTTTAATAAACACTGTACTATACACTCTAATATACACTTTAATAAACACTTTAATAAACACTGTACTATACACTCTAATATACACTTTAATAAACACTGTACTATACACTCTAATATACACTTTAATAAACACTTTAATAAACACTGTACTATACACTCTAATATACACTTTAATAAACACTGTACTATACACTCTAATATACACTCTAATATACACTTTAATAAACACTCTAATAAACACTTTAATAAACACTGTACTATACACTAATATACACTCTAATAAACACTTTACTATACACTCTAATAAACACTTTAATAAACACTGTACTATACACTCTAATATACACTTTAATAAACACTACTATACACTCTAATATACACTCTAATATACACTTTAATAAACACTACTATACACTCTAATATACACTCTAATATACACTTTAATAAACACTGTACTATACACTCTAATATACACTTTAATAAACACTGTACTATACACTCTAATATACACTTTAATAAACATTTTAATAAACACTGTACTATACACTCTAATATACACTCTAATAAACACTTTAATAAACACTGTACTATACACTCTAATATACACTTTAATAAACATTTTAATAAACACTGTACTATACACTCTAATAAACACTCTAATAAACACTTTAATAAACACTGTACTATACACTCTAATATACACTCTAATATACACTTTAATAAACACTGTACTATACACTAATATACACTCTAATAAACACTTTACTATACACTCTAATAAACACTTTAATAAACACTGTACTATACACTCTAATATACACTTTAATAAACACTGTACTATACACTCTAATATACACTTTAATAAACACTGTACTATACACTCTAATATACACTTTAATAAACATTTTAATAAACACTGTACTATACACTCTAATAAACACTCTAATAAACACTTTAATAAACACTGTACTATACACTAATATACACTCTAATAAACACTTTACTATACACTCTAATAAACACTTTAATAAACACTGTACTATACACTCTAATATACACTTTAATAAACACTGTACTATACACTCTAATATACACTTTAATAAACACTGTACTATACACTCTAATAAACACTTTAATAAACACTGTACTATACACTCTAATATACACTTTAATAAACATTTTAATAAACACTGTACTATACACTCTAATAAACACTCTAATAAACACTTTAATAAACACTGTACTATACACTCTAATATACACTCTAATATACACTTTAATAAACACTGTACTATACACTCTAATATACACTCTAATAAACACTTTAATAAACACTGTACTATACACTCTAATATACACTTTAATAAACATTTTAATAAACACTGTACTATACACTCTAATATACACTTTAATAAACATTTTAATAAACACTGTACTATACACTCTAATATACACTCTAATATACACTCTAATATACACTTTAATAAACACTGTACTATACACTCTAATATACACTCTAATAAACACTCTAATATACACTTTAATAAACATTTTAATAAACACTGTACTATACACTCTAATATACACTCTAATATACACTCTAATAAACACTTTAATAAACACTGTACTATACACTCTAATATACACTCTAATAAACACTTTAATAAACACTGTACTATACACTCTAATATACACTCTAATATACACTTTAATAAACACTGTACTATACACTCTAATATACACTCTAATAAACACTCTAATATACGCTTTAATAAACATTTTAATAAACACTGTACTATACACTCTAATATACACTCTAATATACACTTTAATAAACACTGTACTATACACTCTAATATACACTCTAATATACACTTTAATAAACACTGTACTATACACTCTAATATACACTCTAATAAACACTTTAATAAACACTGTACTATACACTCTAATAAACACTCTAATAAACACTTTACTATACACTCTAATAAACACTTTACTATACACTCTAATAAAAACTTTAATAAACACTGTACTATACACTCTAATAAACACTTTAATAAACACTGTACTATACACTCTAATATACACTCTAATATACACTCTAATAAACACTTTAATAAACACTGTACTATACACTCTAATATAGACTCTAATATACACTTTAATAAACACTGTACTATACACTAATATACACTCTAATATACACTTTAATAAACACTGTACTATACACTCTAATATACACTCTAATATACACTTTAATAAACACTGTACTATACACTCTAATATACACTCTAATATACACTTTAATAAACACTGTACTATACACTCTAATAAACACTTTAATAAACACTGTACTATACACTCTAATATACACTCTAATAAACACTTTAATAAACACTGTACTATACACTCTAATATACACTCTAATATACACTCTAATAAACACTTTAATAAACACTGTACTATACTACACTCTAATATACACTCTAATATACACTTTAATAAACACTGTACTATACACTCTAATATACACTCTAATAAACACTTTAATAAACACTGTACTATACACTCTAATATACACTCTAATATACACTTTAATAAACACTGTACTATACACTCTAATAAACACTTTAATAAACACTGTACTATACACTCTAATATACACTCTAATAAACACTTTAATAAACACTGTACTATACACTAATATACACTCTAATATACACTTTAATAAACACTGTACTATACACTCTAATAAACACTTTAATAAACACTGTACTATACACTCTAATATACACTCTAATATACACTTTAATAAACACTGTACTATACACTCTAATATACACTCTAATATACACTTTAATAAACACTGTACTATACACTCTAATATACACTTTAATAAACACTGTACTATACACTCTAATATACACTCTAATAAACACTTTAATAAACACTGTACTATACACTCTAATATACACTCTAATATACACTTTAATAAACACTGTACTATACACTCTAATAAACACTTTAATAAACACTGTACTATACACTCTAATATACACTCTAATATACACTTTAATAAACACTGTACTATACACTAATATACACTCTAATATACACTTTAATAAACACTGTACTATACACTCTAATAAACACTTTAATAAACACTGTACTATACACTCTAATATACACTCTAATATACACTTTAATAAACACTGTACTATACACTCTAATATACACTTTAATAAACACTGTACTATACACTCTAATATACACTCTAATATACACTCTAATATACACTCAAACACTTTAATAAACACTCTAATATACACTCTAATATACACTCTAATATACACTGTACTATACACTCTAATATACACTCTAATATACACTCTAATAAACACTGTACTATACACTAATATACACTCTAATATACACTTTAATAAACACTGTACTATACACTCTAATAAACACTTTAATAAACACTGTACTATACACTCTAATATACACTCTAATATACACTTTAATAAACACTGTACTATACACTCTAATATACACTTTAATAAACACTGTACTATACACTCTAATATACACTCTAATATACACTCTAATATACACTCTAATATACACTCTAATAAACACTTTAATAAACACTGTACTATACACTCTAATATACACTCTAATATACACTTTACTATACACTCTAATATACACTCTAATATACACTCTATTAGAGTGTATATTAGTGTGTATATCCGAGTCCTGATACACACCTCTACAAAAAAAAAAAAAAAAAACAGTTGTGAATTATTTAATTCCACTCATAAATACACACACTCAAACACTCACACACATAAATACTCACACTCAAACACTCACATAATGTTATGTTTCTCACAATTTATTTTTAATGTCAGCTATTAGGGACCACCCACACACACACACCCACCCACACACACACGCACACCCACACACACGCCCTCCCACACACACACGCACACCCACACACATGCCCTCCCACACACACACGCACACCCACACACGCCCACCCACACACCCACGCCCACACACGCCCTCCCACACACCCATGCCCACACACCCACGCCCACACACGCGCACACACACACGCCCAAACCCACACCCCCACACACGCCCACCCACCCACACACCCACGCCCACACACACCCACCCACACCCCCACACACCCACGCACACATGCCCACACACACACCCACACACGCCCAAACCCACACACCCACGCCCAAACCCACACACCCACGCACACATGCCCACACCCACACACGCCCACACACACCCCCACACACCCACGCACACATGCCCACACACACACCCACACACGCCCAAACCCACACACCCACGCCCAAACCCACACACCCACGCACACATGCCCACACCCACACACGCCCACCCACACCCACACACGCCCACCCACCCACACACATGCCCACCCACGCCCACACACACGCCCACCCACGCCCACACACACACATGCCCACACGCCCACACACACGCACACACACACCCACACACACACCCACACACACACCCACACACAGACACAGAGGTATAGAAATGGAAATTTTATTGTGTGCATGTACAAATGACATTCAGTGAATTAAACACCTCAAATAAAAGAAAACAAATCAGTATTTTGGTCCTGGACATCTGAGTACAGATCAACACACGCACACAGCATGTTGGTGTAACAGAAAAGCCATCTCACACTGTATAAAACACTTTTTTAAAAATCACCTTCCACATGGTGAGGTAAAACTTCACAGAGTGAAGAGGGTAGTGTACATTCAGGTGGTGCGCCCTTCTTAGGCTATCTCAGTAGTGTCCATCGCATCACTACCCCTAACCCTATACACTTGTCTTCTTTACATATTAAAAAGTTACAAACAAATTATAAAACAGTTAGTAAATTAAAACCACTGAGTGTGGAGATGCTCCACCTCCCTACACAGCCTGGCCAATCAGCTGAGCAGATTCTGAATGGGGCAATATGGGGGCGGGGCTGTGGGCATGGTCCGGTTTGAGATTAAGGATGTGATGTCGCAGATGGATGAGCCAGTCTTCTTGCACAGAGAGGGGTCCACTGAACACCTGCTCACAGAACCTACACACACACAAAATCAGACATTTACATTTATGGCATTTGGGAGACGCCCTTATCCAGAGCGACTTACATTTACCTTTTTTTTTTTTTTTTTTTTTTTTTTTTTTTAATACAACTGAGCAGTTGAGGGTTAAGGGCCTTGCTCAAGGGCCCAGCAGTGGCAGCTTGGTGGTGCTGGGG
Source organism: Pangasianodon hypophthalmus (assembly GCF_027358585.1). NCBI lineage: Eukaryota > Metazoa > Chordata > Actinopteri > Siluriformes > Pangasiidae > Pangasianodon > Pangasianodon hypophthalmus. The sequence continues at coordinate 35,809,417 of NC_069711.1, read as the reverse complement.
ATTGAACTCATGACCTTCCGATCAGTAACCCAACGTCTTAACCACTGAGCTCCCACTGCCACAGACAGGTGTCCGTGTGTCCGTATGCGATGTGCACGGGTGTGTGTGTGTGTGTGTGTGTGTGTGTGTGTGTTCAGCTCACCTACACTTCAGTGAATAAATCTTTCCCACCAGTTTAACCAGGCTAGTTTCAGGTGGGCGGGGCACCAGAGAGGGGGCATTACCCACACGCTTCAGAGACTCCGCCCCCTCCATTCCTAGAGGGAATAGTTTAGGAGGCCGACGGTCAGAACCTGCAGGGACAATAAACACACACACACACAATAATATACCTGCCACACCCTGTGTATTTCACTCAGTCTGACTCAGACTCACACAGAGTACTTACACAGAACACACTAACACTCAGTGCACCATGGAGGGTGTAGAAGCCGTTATTCCCTGCCTTAACTAGTGCATTTATTGTTAATAATATACGCTGTACCTAATGACTAACGGGTAATGAAAGCTGAACAGGAAGTGAAGTCACCGTGTTTTATTACCATGGTTAACAGCTGAGTGGGGGGCGGGGCGATGAGATGACAATTTCCTATGGGAGGAGGAAGAGCAAGAGAGACCCGACCCAGTTTTACCCTGCCGAGCTGCAGGAGAGGGGCGGCTTACACCGGAGCGGGCGGAGTCAGCATCAGAGGAGCGAATGGGAGAGCAGATACGCCTCTGTCTCGCACACACACGCGCGCACGCACACGCACACACACACACACACACAGTTTCAATCTTTGTTGTATTTCTACGTAACAGGAGTGTCCTGTATATATTGTCTATGTCTCTATGTGTATCTGTGTCTGTCTGTGTGTGTGTGTGTGTGTATCTGTGTGTGTGTCTGTCTGTGTGTGTGTGTATCTGTGTGTGTCTGTGTGTGTCTCTGTGTGTATCTGTGTGTGTCTCTATGTGTATCTGTGTGTGTGTCTGTCTGTGTGTGTGTGTGTGTGTATCTGTGTGTGTGTCTCTGTGTGTATCTGTGTGTGTGTCTCTATGTGTATCTGTGACTGCCTGTGTGTGTGTGTGTATCTGTGTGTCTCTATGTGTGTGAGTGTGTGTATCTGTGTGTATCTGTGTGTCTCTGTGTCTGCCTGTGTGTGTGTGTATCTGTGTGTGTGTGTGTGTGTCTCTGTGTGTATCTGTGTCTGCCTGTGTGTGTGTGTGTATCTGTGTGTGTGCGTGCGTGTGTCTCTGTGTGTATCTGTGTCTGTCTGTGTGTGTATCTCCGTGTGTGTTTGTGTACCTTGCGTATCTGTGGTAACGTCCCCTGCATGTAGAGTTGGTGAAGGGCTGCGACCTTCTCAGGCTCTCTGCTCATCCATTGGCTGAGAGCAGCAATTGGTGATTGGCTAGAGCTCCACTGCTCCCCCTGCTGGCGGAGGTGAGCGCGTGCATGACTGGCTAATGCCTTCCTGTTCTCAAAGTCAAATCCACACAGCTCACATGTAGCCTCACACACTGCAAGCACACACACACACACAAACACAATCAGATTTTTTTTTCACTTGAGTTTAGATGACTTTTCTTATTTACTAACAAATCTTGAATTTTATGACAATTTATTTAACTTTTTTGGTTTAACTTTGTTCTGTATTATTTTAGGTGTGGCAGCATCACTGCTCTGAGATTTCCTGATCACAGAGCCAACAGGCTGAGAAGGTCAGTGCAGACATCTCTATCTCCAGCTCCTCCAGGGGGACTGCACAGACGTTCCTGAACCGACTGTGAGCTATAATCTGTACAGCAGGACCTGCGCCTGCGCCGGGGTCTCTGCCCAGTGGGACGTGCCTGATACAGCACACACACACACACACACACACACACACACACACACACACACACACCCAGCAGCCCTGAGGAGGAACCTAATTTCTGCCTCCTGTACTTGTGACCTTATTCTTTCAGTCACTACTCACAGTTTGTGACTATAGGTGAGGATACAGATGCAGACTGACGAGTAAACAGAGAGCTTCATCTGCAAACTGAGCTCCTGCTTCATCTCCACAGACCGGCACAGTGACTGTAACCCTGCTGACGCTGACCCAATCCCATTTGTTAATCTCACACGCTCTTCTTCCACGACTCATGAATAATTCAATTCAATTTTACTTGTATAGCACTTTTAACAATGGCCACTGTCAAAAGCAGCTTTACAGAAATATATAAAGTCAAGATATAAATTTTAAACTTATAAATTTATCCCTGGAAATGAATAAGATCAGTGGAAGGGCAGTGCAGTGGTAGCTCAGGGGTTAAGATACTTCTGATCGGAAGGTCACAAGCTCAAAAAAAATGAGTCCAGATCCCAGCACTGCTAAGCTGCTACTGCTTAACTATGAAATAAATGCAAGTCACTCTGGATAAGGGCGTAAATGTAAAGATCCCAAATTACTTAACCTCTTCCACCAGGGACACAGTCTCTCTGCTCATCTCAAGTAGGAGTCAACACTCTCCTTACTCGCTTAAGCTTACTTAAAAGAGCTTGTGCACCTGAAAGTCTTTTTCCATGGCCTCTCCAAACTCCTCTCACGTGTGAGTTTTTGCTTCTGCAGCTGCTTTCGCCGCAGCCATTTTGGCTCTCACATGGCTCTCAGCTGAATCAGGAGAGCTCTGTGAATGCTCTATGAGCATTACTTGGAAGGTCTGCTTCAACTTCACAGCTACTTTTTTTCCAGAGAGCCATCAGCTCTCTGAGCGTCGCCATTGGTGAGCCGTGAGCCGTCCAACTGATGACGCCGAGTTGGCGCAGGCAAGAGCAGGTATGGCTCGCCAAACTCTGAGTCTTCTTAAAATTCTCTCCACATTACTTGGAAGCTCTGCTTCAACTTCACAGCTTCTCTTATCACTGGTGTCCACCAGCATGGGTTAGGGTTACTTCCATGACAAGGCTTCAGGGGAGGGTCCCAGTAACCTTAACTTGAAGTACCAAGTCTTTTTGTACCTTTCACAGGGGGCTTTAGGACCACTCTTTGTCTGACCTCGGCAATAAGCTCCCGGGGAAAGAGCCCTGAGGTTCACTGATGTACGCAAACCCCTTTATCACCACGAGGTCTCAATGGTTCTTAACAGCTTTAGTGAATTTATTTAGCTGCACTCCACATTGACTTTGTTCCTTGAACACTACAAGAGTTAAATGCTACAGAAGTGATGGAGCAGCAGATGTACCTGAACCTGTGCCGTCCGTCTCTGTCTTCTCTCTGCAGAAGTCCACAGGTGACGGTGTGTCCTCTGACCCCTGCCCTCTGCCCTCTCTGATCATCAGCTCGTGCAGCGTGTCGATGGGTGAAGCGCACGGTGCCCACTTCACTCCCAGTTGGCGCAGGTGAGCACGGGCGTGGCACGACAGAGCTTTACGGCTATCAAACAGATCACCACAGTAATCACACCTAACAGGCTCGGCCACGCCCACCTCCACCTGGGGGACTGATAGAGACACACACACAGACTTAATAAATAATCTGGTATGGTATTATTTGTGAGATCAGGTGCGTACTGATGTTATTCATATCACAGTAACATTATGATTGTAGCAGAAACTTCACAGAGGACAATAAAAAGGAGAAAAGAAGCTCAACACTTACCTGTAGTTAGATTCTGATTGGCTGAAACTGTAGTGAGATCAGCAGCTGATTGGACAGTAGTTAAATTCAATTGAGGTGGAAGTGGAGGTGTGGTTTTTGTTTTTGTAAATTGTCCAGTGGAGATGTCCAACTCCACCGGCTCATCCTTCGGTTTGGACACGACCATCCTCGAGCCCTTTCTGGCTTTGGGCACTCGGACAGGGGTGGGGCCTGGTGCAGGAAGAGGCGGAGCATCAGATGGAGGCTTGGGCAATTGGGAATGGGAAGGGCCTGGTGCAGGAGGAGGCGGAGCTTCAGATGGAGGCTTGTGTGTGGTCTGCGTGGGTTGAGGTAAACTACTACAGCTACGGCGAGCCATCAGCTCTCTGAGCGTTGCCATCGGTGAGCCGTGAGCCGTCCAATCGGTGACGCCGAGTTGGCGCAGGTGAGAGCGGGCATGGCTCGCCAAACTCTGAGTCTTCTTAAAATTCTCTCCACAAAACTCACAGTTCGCAATCTTCGATGAAGCACCTGACAGGAAATAACATGACATCACTTAAGCAGCACTGAGGTTTGGGCTGAAAAGAAATACACACACACACACACACTCACACACACTCACACACACTCACACACACTCACACACACTCTCACACACTCTCACACACTCTCACACACTCTCACACACTCGCACACTCTCGCACACACACGCACACACACGCACACTCACTGTCTCTTGGTGTTTTCTCTCTTGCTGGTGAGGGCTTCCTCCTTTTAAGAGGAGGCGGGGTTAACAGAGCAGTGGGTGGGTCCTGACCTGCTGGCCCCACCTCCTTTTGCAGCAGATCATGCAGGACCTGTATGGGCGGGGCTTTAGGGTCCAGCTCCACTCCAAAATGGCGCAGGTGAGCTCGAGCATGACTGGCCAGGCCCTTCTTCGTCTCGTACCATGCCCCACACAGCTCACACACATGTACACAATCACGCTGGGACACACCTGACATCTCCACTGTGTCCACACACACATACACACACACACACACACACACAGGTCAGGTCTGAGCTCATGATTCACAGTTCATGATATTTTCACAATATTATTATGTTCACCTGCAGGCTTTTCTACTTTACTCTTTAAAATGCACCTCACTCCTGCAGCATGGGATCTGTGTGTGTGTGTGTGTGTGTGTGTGTGTGTGTGTGTGTGTGTGTGTGTGTGTGTGTGTGTACTCACCCAGGTCGAGGTGAGAGTCTGTTTCCTGTGGAGCTCCCAGTGGTTTGGACAGAGCTGGCAGAGTGGGTGGAGTCTTGGGTGGTTTGTTAAGTGGTTTGTGGTGATGGACTGGAGATGATGAGGATGAGGAGGATGAGGAGGATGAGGAGGAAGAGGAGGAGGAAGAGGAGGAGGAAGAGGAGGAGTCTCTCAGTGACGCAGGGACTGGAACACACTGTCTCTTCACCAAATCACCAATTTTGATCTTCAGTTTGGTTCCTGAACTGTGTTTAGCTCCAGGTTTCCTGGTGTGTTTGGTTCCGTGTTGGGTGTGTGTTGTGTGTTTTGTGGTGGTGCTGTGTGTATATGTGTGTTTGGGTGTAAAAGGCAAAGCCCCGTCCCTCTCGGTGATCAGTTCGTACAGCAGGCTGATGGGGGCGCCGCTGCTCTCCGACACACACACACCCAGCTGACGCAGGTGCGACCGGGCATGGCTCGATAACCCTCGCCGAGTCTCAAAACACGTACCACACACCTCACACACATGCATGGCTGCTGTCGAAGCAAACATACACACACGCATGCGCGCGCGCACACACACACACACAGTCAGTGTGAAATCTGCACCACCTGGTTGAAATTATCAGACCTCTGAGAACACGGTTAATAAAGTCAGCACTTTCATTAAACATGTATGTGTGTTTGTGTGTGTGTGTGTGTGTGTGTACTTACACTCAGGCTCATCATCACCTGTTTGCTGCTCATTAACAGGAAACTCAGCAGCACTCTTTCCCGCCATCTCTCCAGCCTTCTCCGCGACTCCAGCCTTCTCCGCGACTCCAGCCTTCTCCGCGACTCCAGCCTTCTCCGCGACTCCAGCCTTCTCCGCGACTCCAGCCTTCTCCGCGACTCCAGCCTTCTCCGCGACTCCAGCCTTCTCCGCGACTCCAGCCTTCTCCGCGACTCCAGCCTTCTCCGCGACTCCAGCCTTCTCCGCGACTCCAGCCTTCTCCGCGACTTCAGCCTTCTCCGCGACTTCAGCCTTCTCCGCGACTCCACCCTTCTCCGCGACTCCACCCTTCTCCATGACTCCTCCCACTAGAGAGAAAATCCGAGCATAGAGTGAAGGTGACCATAAACTGATGAATAAAGAGTGTTAGATGCGAGAAAGTGTAATGTCACTAGCGCTGTGAGGGAATTTTACACGTAATGACAGTGAGAAGGTGAGATGAAGATTTTTTTCAGCCAGCTGTATTAACACCACCAGCACTCAGGACAGAGCTGCATGTGAAACAAAAATCACTTCGTAGAAATAAACGTCTAATAATCTCCCTGAGGATTCAGCACAGTTTCTCTGGATGATGAGGAGTTTATAATGAACTCAGCTAGAGTTGTGCTGCATTTAATTTTTAAAACAATATAAACCAATACACAGATTTCTTGCTCATTATTTAATGCTGTAGTGATGTGTTATTATGCAGAATAATAAAATAAGAATAACTGTTAGTCTGAATAGATTAGAACAGTAGTGTATTGAGTTTAAACTTCGATCATTTCCACAACACTCATTTTTTATTACATTAAAGTTTCCATTTATTATGTTTAAGTTTACACCACATAGTTCAGTATGCAGATTTTAATATACACTTGGTGAAGCTTTGGACTCGTGTTCACACTGCTATAATAAACACATTGAACTTTACTAAACCTAATAAACTTATTTAAATTCACGCCTATAAAATAAACTTTTCCTTTCATAACAAAACCATGCTTTAGCTACTTAACTAGCCTTTGGCTCGCTAATAAGAGTTTAAAATGCTCTAAAACAGACTGAATTATCTCCAAATTACTAACACAGCACATCAGCAATGCAGTTATCATTCTCACAGTGTGTTTTCTGCATAAAATAAATATTTTAAAGTGATTTATTTTACCTGTATGTAAGGGTCTGTTAGCAACACAGCGCTATTGTTTGGGATCAGCCAGGAGCAGGAAGTCCTGATTAATCGATCCAGAACAATCGATCTACAGTCAGCAGACGAAAATAATCGATCAACCCAGAAACTGATCAGTAAAGGAAGTGTTATAAATCGAATGAGATTTTGAATATTTTAAAAACAAAATACAAGTGAAAAATGAATAACAGTAGTAAAGATGTGGTCAAGAAACAGCGAAGAAAGAACGCAAGCAAGAAAAAACAAAACCAAAATGTTTTAATAATTTGAACTTATTAGAAAAGATTTTTATAATGGATGTGTAAAATCTGTTTATAGGAAATCATTTGCTGATTTGATCTTAAAATGAGATATTTACCCAGCATGCATTTAAAACATTTTATTATCAGTATGACTTGAGAGAGAAGCATACAGTCCAAAACCCCTTTCACATTACATTAAGTTGGAGGTGGAAGTGAAAGTATACTCTGCTTGTGGTGGAGGTTTGGGTGGGAAGGGAACCTGCACTGCCAGTAAGCAATCCCCATTTATATCAGCCAAATATTAATCTTCATGAAGTCCTGATTCACAACTCCATACATGTTAAATTCCACTGAAATACTAATTAACTCTTCTGAGTCACCAGTGATTTCAGAAATGTTGTTATTTGACGGATAGAAGACGATTTGCTTGCATTTATGGATGTTCTATGGATGTTCTGCTAGTGGCCAGAAGTGGGAACTATAACGAGTTACAATAGACTCTCGTATGGGCAGAATTTTTCCTGCTCCATGAACATTTCAGTGGAGGAGGAACAGAGAGGACAGTTAATGACGAGGTGACGGATTGGGTTAGTTTAAAATACTCCACAGCCGCCAAGAGCTTGTCTTACAGTAAATAATCTGAATTAAATGTAAAAAAAAAAAAAAAAAAAATCCACAAAATGGCAAAGTGTAAGTGCAGACAGCATGTGTATGATGTACAGAACCATTTCTATTGTAAAATATGTAGTAAAGATGGAGAGAGGGTAAAGGGGACTATGGAGTGAATAATGTCTGTACATCAGAAATACTTGTGAAATAGAGAAAAAAAAGAAACATCTCAATTTTCCAATGCTAAAATTTTGGGACTAAAATTTTGTGTGGATGTTGAGATGTAGTTGGGCTGGAAGTTTTGCTGAAACCTGTAAACCCTGGTTAATTATATTACTTTGAACACAGTTGAAGGTATAAAACTGCTCTAAAACCACTCAGAATGAGCTGCTATACTGTACACTGGATGCTTATGTTGTTGAGAATTCCCTTTTACAGAGTTACTCTAAAAATTCACTAGGTTCACTAGATTGTAGCCTGTAGCACAAGTCAAGGGTGATAAATTCACAACTTCATTTAGTTTGAGGCTGTGTTGTTGTTAATGTTGTCCTGCTTTAACTGCTGCTAGCAATGAGCAAATTACTCAAGTGACAGAAATGACTCAGCAGATAAGGACTTTTTTTTTTTTTTTTTTTTTTGAGTTGCACAATGACATCCAGCCATACATGTTCGAGCCAAAATATACAAAGGAAGCACTGTGCAAATGCTAAATGGTGGTGTAAGAGTGGCAGCTGTCTTCCTGTATGGACCAAAGATAAAAGCATATGAAAGTAAAGTATATGCCATAAATGGGACGTTCACTGCTGGACCTGCTGGACCAAATAACACCGTCAGCTCTGGATCAACTTAAGTGTGTCATGCAATACAGAAGCTTTGATGCACACATGGACAGTAGGGTTCTGGAAACTTATTTCTGAATTCCAAAAATAAAAATGAAGAAGGCAACTAAACCCTGCTGAACCCAGGAGTCAGATGTCAACAGATTAAGTAACCTTCTGCTGATTACACTTGGCTAACATACAGTATATAGGATCATTTTGATGTTCAACAAATATAGAGTTACCGAGATGCAGTGTGGCTGCCGTTGGTAACACTCCTAGCATCTGCTAGCAGAATTTAACTGGAAGTCTTACCTCAGTTCTGCCATTTTGTCCGGTCGACCAGACATGGAACTCTCCTCTGGTCTCTGTTTTGTACTAAATACAGGCAGAATCATTGTTTTCTTTAGCATTTACTTCAGCGGAAGACCCAGTAACTCGTTCAAATCTCTTTCATAGTCCTCCAGATTGAAGTGCTGGCTGCACATTCTTAGAGAGTCGAACTTGTAACTCGAAGGTGAACCTGAAGGTTGTGGGTTCGAGTCTCAGGTCCGGCAGGGATTGTAGGTGGGGGGAGTGAATGACCAGCGCTCTCTCCCACCCTCAATACCACGACTGAGGTGAGACCCTTGAGCAAGGCACCAAACCCCCAACTGCTCCCCGGGCGCCGCAGCAAAAGAGGCTGCCGACTGCTCCAGGTGTGTGTTCACAGTGTGTGTGTGTTCACTACTGTGTGTGTGCACTTGGATGGGTTAAATGCAGAGCACAAATTCCGAGTATGGGTCATCACACTTGGCCACACGTCACTTCACTTAAATATCCAGAATTTTTCGGTGGTGTATTCTCCTTTCCAATAGTGTCTAAACACGTTTTACAATGTTCAACATCTTTCTATGGAAAATGATGAAAAACAACACCTTTCGCTTTTCATATTTTCGACACTTGGGAACACTGCACTCCACAGGCATTATACCCGTGAAAAAGTTTGCTAACAAGATTGGATACCTTGTTTCACGAGCAGTTCGACTAAGATGCGCTATTCTTGCAGCACAGTATTATCTGTGCATGTATAAGGGGCTATAAGTCCACACTGGTTAATGACAGTAGCGATTCCCGGTGGTTGAATTACACATTTGCATACTACATGCTGGGAATTATAGTGATCCTACATCAATGGGTGAAAACAGGACAAAGATACTAAATGATAAATTTTGTTAAAACGCTAACAATGAGCGATATAATAATATGCAACGAAATACTGCATACCATGACAAATAGTATATTAAATTCTAGTTTTATGTGGTAATACTCTGTTAAAAAATAAATAAACCTACATGCAGTCATCAGAAAAATTCTGTAGGTGAGTGTTTAAAAAAATAAAAACTGAATTCAGTCTTCTGGATATGAAAGTGTGTGAAAGGTTTTCAGTCATGGCATTCAGTTTCTTCTCCACACACACACACACACACACACACAAGAGGGGAGCATAAACTGGATTTTTTTCATAAACGCATCACCAGATAGGATTATGAGTAAAATTAGGATTAGAAAGATTATATGGCATATAACTTTATTGACACATTATCACAAGCGGAATCAAAATGACAGAAATTTATTAGACATAACAGATTTGAAAGTGTGAGAATAAACATCTGAAATGTGTTAAACCTCAGTGTTTAAAAATGCTCTCTGAATGCTGGACAGATGACAACCGTGAACACTTCATCACTAACACAATTACAAACAATCTAACACTAATTCACAGTGAAGTCTCACAGAAGCAAAAACTAAATGTAAAGGATTATGGGTAAAAACTCTTAGCCACACAGTATGACGTCATACACACTGAGCACACTGCCTCACTGCCTCGCTGCCTCACTGCCTCGCTGCCTTGCTGTCTTACTATTAAGTGTTGATTTACGATGTTCTCAGGCTGTCACCATGAGCTGTATTTAATTGCTGCATGTCCTTTAACAGACCCGCAAACTGCTCCTCCTGAAAACACACAACCACATGCAGAACAGTGCAGTAACTTTTAAATAATAAATAAAAAATAACAAATAAATAACAACAAAAACAACAACAGCAACAACAATAACAATAATAATAAAAATAATAAAGCTCCACCCACTTACCAGCACATTCATGCGTTCAGCTGCTGCCAGAGCGACACTCAGCTTCCTCTCATCTTCCTCACGTTCCTCCTCAATCACACCCAGTCTACACACACATACACACACACACGCATATGCACAAAACCACATTAAAATACACACTAATATTGAGGAAAGGTGAGACACAGTGACACTTTAGGCTAATTAGCATGAAATGTGATGTAAATTTCAGTGACAGTGCAACTATGAGAGCTGTGTCTTAATAACATCACACTCATACTGGCTACTCTCACGTCCCTGTGTGTGCGTGTTACCTGAAGGTGGCGCTGGCGAGCTGCTCCTCTCTCAGAGCTAACACACTGCGCAGTTCCTGCAGTTCAGCCTGCAGCTGCGTCTGCTGCTCCTGACTCACGATGATGAAATCCTCCAGCCGCTTTGCCATCTCCAGCTCACGGTCAGTCACTTGCTCCACCCCCAAACGCAGCTCACTCAGCTCCTGAGCATGCTGGGAAATACACACACACACACACACACACATAGACATCTGTCAAAACACAGTATTTGAGACAGAGCGGGTGTCTGCGACAGAGGTGGTGTTAGAGACAGAGCAGGTGTTTGAGACAGAGCAGGTGTTTAAGACAGAGCAGGTGTTTGGGATGGAGTGGGTGTTTGAGACAGAGCGGGTGTTTGAGACAGAGCAGCTGTTTGAGACAGAGTCTGTGTGTGAGACAGAGCGGGTGTTTGAGACAGAGCAGGTGTTTGAGATGGAGCAGGTGTTTAAGATAGAGTCTGTGTTTGAGACATAGCGGGTGTTTGAGACAGAGCGGGTGTTTGAGACAGAGTCTGTGTTTGAGACAGAGCGGGTGTTTGAGACAGAGCGGGTGTTTGAGACAGAGTCTGTGTTTGAGACAGAGCGGGTGTTTGAGACAGAGCGGGTGTTTGAGACAGAGCGGGTGTTTGAGACGGAGCAGCTGTTTGAGACAGAGCGGGTGTTTGAGACGGAGCAGCTGTTTGAGACAGAGCAGGTGTTTGAGATAGAGTCTGTGTTTGAGACAGAGCGGGTGTTTGAGATAGAGTCTGTGTTTGAGACGGAGCAGGTGTTTGAGACAGAGCAGGTGTTTGAGATAGAGTCTGTGTTTGAGACGGAGCAGGTGTTTGAGATAGAGCAGGTGTTTGAGACAGAACGGGTGTTTGAGAGAGTCTGTGTTTGAGACAGAGCAGGTGTTTGAGATAGAGCAGGTGTTTGAGACAGAACGGGTGTTTAAGATAGAGTCTGTGTTTGAGACGGAGCAGGTGTTTGAGATAGAGCAGGTGTTTGAGACGGAGCAGGTGTTTAAGATAGAGTCTGTGTTTGAGACAGAGCAGATGTTTGAGACAGAGCAGGTGTTTGAGACAGAACGGGTGTTTAAGATAGTCTGTGTTTGAGACGGAGCAGGTGTTTGAGACAGAGCAGGTGTTTGGGATGGAGTGGGTGTTTGAGACAGAGTGGATGTTTGAGACAGAGTCTGTGTTTGAGACAGAGCGGGTGTTTGAGACAGAGTCTGTGTTTGAGACGAAGCAGGTGTTTGAGACAGAGTCTGTGTTTGAGATGGAGCAGGTGTTTGAGACAGAGCAGGTGTTTGGGATGGAGCGGGTGTTTGAGACGGAGCGGGTGTTTGAGACAGAGCGGGTGTTTGAGAGAGTCTGTGTTTGAGACAGAGCAGGTGTTTGAGATAGAGCAGGTGTTTGAGACAGAATGGGTGTTTAAGATAGAGTCTGTGTTTGAGACGGAGCAGGTGTTTGAGATAGAGCAGGTGTTTGAGACGGAGCAGGTGTTTAAGATAGAGTCTGTGTTTGAGACGGAGCAGATGTTTGAGACAGAGCAGGTGTTTGAGACAGAACGGGTGTTTAAGATAGTCTGTGTTTGAGATGGAGCACGTGTTTGAGACAGAGCAGGTGTTTGGGATGGAGTGGGTGTTTGAGACAGAGCGGATGTTTGAGACAGAGTCTGTGTTTGAGACAGAGTCTGTGTTTGAGACAGAACGGGTGTTTGAGACAGAGTCTGTGTTTGAGATGGAGCAGGTGTCTGCGACAGAGTCTGTGTTTGAGATGGAGCAGGTGTTTGAGATAGAGCAGGTATTTGAGACAGAACGGGTGTTTAAGATAGAGTCTGTGTTTGAGACGGAGCAGGTGTTTGAGACGGAGCAGGTGTTTGAGACGGAGCAGGTGTTTAAGATAGAGTCTGTGTTTGAGACAGAGCAGATGTTTGAGACAGAGCAGGTGTTTGAGAGAGAACGGGTGTTTAAGATAGTCTGTGTTTGAGACGGAGCAGGTGTTTGAGACAGAGCAGGTGTTTGAGATAGAATCTGTGTTTGAGACAGAGCAGGTGTTTGAGATAGAGTCTGTGTTTGAGACAGAGCAGGTGTTTGGGATGGAGTGGGTGTTTGAGACAGAGCGGGTGTTTGAGACAGAACGGGTGTTTGAGACAGAACGGGTGTTTGAGATAGAGTCTGTGTTTGAGACAGAGCAGGTGTTTGAGATAGAGTCTGTGTTTGAGACAGAGCAGGTGTTTGGGATGGAGTGGGTGTTTGAGACAGAGCGGGTGTTTGAGACAGAGCGGGTGTTTGAGACAGACTCTGTGTTTGAGACAGAGCGGGTGTTTTAGACAGAGCGGCTGTTTGAGACAGAGTCTGTGTTTGAGACAGAGCGGGTGTTTGAGACAGAGTGGGTGTTTGAGACAGAACGGGTGTTTGAGACAGAGTCTGTGTTTGAGACAGAGCGGGTGTTTGAGACAGAGTGGGTGTTTGAGACACAACGGGTGTTTGAGACACAACGGGTGTTTAAGATAGAGTCTGTGTTTGAGACGGAGCGGGTGTTTGAGACAGAGCAGGTGTTTGAGACGGAGCAGGTGTTTAAGATAGAGTCTGTGTTTGAGACGGAGCAGGTGTTTGAGACGGAGCAGGTGTTTGAGACGGAGTGGGTGTTTAAGATAGAGTCTGTGTTTGAGACAGAGCAGGTGTTTGAGACGGAGCAGGTGTTTGAGATGGAGTGGGTGTATGAGACAGAGCGGGTGTTTGAGACAGAGTCTGTGTTTGAGACAGAGCGGGTGTTTGAGACAGAGTGGGTGTTTGAGACAGAGTGGGTCTTTGAGACGGAGCAGGTGTTTGAGACGGAGCAGGTGTTTGAGACAGAGCGGGTGTTTGAGACAGAACGGGTGTTTGAGACAGAACAGGTGTTTAAGATAGAGTCTGTGTTTTAGATAGAGTCTGTGTTTGAGACAGAGCAGGTGTTTGAGATGGAGCAGGTGTTTAAGATAGAGTCTGTGTTTGAGATAGAGTCTGTGTTTGAGATAGAGTCTGTGTTTGAGACGGAGCAGGTGTTTAAGATAGAGTCTGTGTTTGAGACGGAGCAGGTGTTTGAGACAGAGCAGGTGTTTGAGACAGAACGGGTGTTTAAGATAGAGTCTCTGTTTGAGATAGAGTCTGTGTTTGAGATGGAGCAGGTGTTTGAGACGGAGCAGGTGTTTGAGACAGAGCAGGTGTTTAAGATAGAGTCTGTGCTTGAGACGGAGCAGGTGTTTGAGACAGAACGGGTGTTTGAGATAGAGTCTGTGTTTGAGACAGAGCAGGTGTTTGAGATAGAGTCTGTGTTTGAGACAGAGCAGGTGTTTGGGATGGAGTGGGTGTTTGAGACAGAGCGGGTGTTTGAGACAGAGCGGGTGTTTGAGACAGACTCTGTGTTTGAGACAGAGCGGGTGTTTTAGACAGAGCGGGTGTTTGAGACAGAGTCTGTGTTTGAGACAGAGCGGGTGTTTGAGACAGAATGGGTGTTTGAGACACAACGGGTGTTTGAGACACAACGGGTGTTTAAGATAGAGTCTGTGTTTGAGACGGAGCGGGTGTTTGAGACAGAGCAGGTGTTTGAGACGGAGCAGGTGTTTAAGATAGAGTCTGTGTTTGAGATGGAGCAGGTGTTTGAGACGGAGCAGGTGTTTGAGATGGAGTGGGTGTATGAGACAGAGCGGGTGTTTGAGACAGAGTCTGTGTTTGAGACAGAGCGGGTGTTTGAGACAGAGTGGGTGTTTGAGACAGAGTGGGTCTTTGAGACGGAGCAGGTGTTTGAGACGGAGCAGGTGTTTGAGACAGAGCGGGTGTTTGAGACAGAACGGGTGTTTGAGACAGAACAGGTGTTTAAGATAGAGTCTGTGTTTTAGATAGAGTCTGTGTTTGAGACAGAGCAGGTGTTTGAGATGGAGCAGGTGTTTAAGATAGAGTCTGTGTTTGAGATAGAGTCTGTGTTTGAGATAGAGTCTGTGTTTGAGACGGAGCAGGTGTTTAAGATAGAGTCTGTGTTTGAGACGGAGCAGGTGTTTGAGACAGAGCAGGTGTTTGAGACAGAACGGGTGTTTAAGATAGAGTCTCTGTTTGAGATAGAGTCTGTGTTTGAGATGGAGCAGGTGTTTGAGACGGAGCAGGTGTTTGAGACAGAGCAGGTGTTTAAGATAGAGTCTGTGCTTGAGACGGAGCAGGTGTTTGAGACGGAGCAGGTGTTTGGGATGGAGTGGGTGTTTGAGACAGATGTGGTGGGACAGAGTCGGTAAAATGTAAGTGACTTTAGATATCCATGGAGATCATGATAATTGAGGTTGAAAACACACCTTATCCAGCAGGCTTGTCTCTTCCTGAACATGATTGATCTGATGCTGCTCTATGATCCAGGGAACAGGAGCGGGTGCAGGCTTAACAGTCATGTTCTACACACACACACACAGGGAGGAATATGCATCACTATATCACCACACTTACACTTGCTCCTTCTCTCATTTGAGGTTCTCCATCAGCTGTACTGAATTGTGGGGGGTGTTCTCGTTGCCATCTGAAAGTGTGAGCTGTGAGTCCCTGAGGGTTCATGTGCCACAATAAACACCACGCAACACAGAAATGCACCGTATTTAGGCACACACCTGAGTGACGTGTCAATGTTTTGATTATGACTTCATGGTGCATGTTGAATATGCCAGTGTATCATACAAACAACACATAAAACCCTCACCTGATCTGGTGATGAGATGTTCATAGGTTTGGAGGTATCAGTCAGTTCAGTGGTGCTGGTCTGTCTCTTCAGAGGATGGCGATGGTGTCTCTCAGAGGCAGGGACACTCTGCGTCCTCGTCACCTGCTTCCGGTGTTTGTCCTTGGCGTGTCCAGGGCGTGGGTCTGTGGGCAGGTGCTGAAGGGACTTGTTCAGTGGGCTGTACTTGCTGAGTTCTCGGGGAGGAATGTAGGTTGGCTTGGCTGCTTCACAACTGTAACCAAATGAACCAAAACATTATTGCTCAGTACTACGACAATCAGAAACAAATACATCCAGAAGCTCCTCAGAATTCCCAGTCCTCAACAATCCAACTCCTGAATAATTTCACTGCTGAGATTTCCATTGCTGAGCATTCCCAATTCCTAAACATTCCCTAATACTGAACATTTAAATTTTTATTCTCCTGATTAGAAGTCAGTGATTCAGAGGTTCCCAGAGGTTTTTCCCGTTACCTGCTGCAGGCGATCTGGGGAACGTCTGGGCTGAGGTGCTCAGTGATCTGATTCAGGATGGATGGTAGCGGCTGCAGGTTGTTTATAGTTTCCTGAGACAAACAGAAAGTTGTTTAATGTTTCAAGTCACTGCGTAAAAAGAATAAAGCTGGATTCTAAGAGAATTTTAGTTCTAATTTTCTCCAAGCTAATTTTTGCTTGTAGAGTTAAGCGGAGAAAAGTATTCCACCAATTATCTGAAGAAAGATTCAACAAAATGTGCATTAAAATTGAAACATTTTACATTCATTCTGTGTTTTTTCCACAATTAAAATGATGAATTGTGTTTATTAGCACCAGCATCTCATACACAGTGCTCATGAGTGAATCTGAATCTGAAGCCTTCAGTTGTTTGTGCCTCGGTGGCAGATCTATGGGTATTTATGTTTTTTGATGAATTTATTACCAGTTTCATTGGGGAGATGATATCCACTAGCAGGCTGTGAAGCACAGCGAGGCGTAAAGGAAGATCCACATAGCCATCAAACCGAGCCATCTCTAGTTCACTGTCGGGGTTTGATACTTTCTGCAGGAAAGTCCTCATATCATCCCAATGTTCCTCCAGGAACTCATTCATGAACAGCATGTACTCTTCTTTCTCTCCAAACCTACAGTGTAAACGAAGAGAACCGGAGAACAATGAACTCAAAGTGTTTTACACGTGAGTCTCAAACTCATCTGCTGAGTATAAATTTGATTCAATTTCATTTAGTATACTTTAGTATAACTTCAGTTAATTTCAGGCTATTTTGTGTGAGGCGATGTAGTGTGGTAGTGTGGTAGTATTATGTAAAATAAACAATGCAAGTTTCATTAATGGGTGATAGTCCAAATGACTATGTACTTTTTGCTAATTCCACAGTGGTGGGTCAGTGACATTGTGAGTGTTATATAGTTTCTGTAACTCACGGGGTGAAGTTGGCGAGGTTCTGCAGCACCTTAGCTGTGAGAGTCAGAGTACGGAGTGTGTTGGGTTGTGGGTATGGTTGGGTCAGTCCGAACAGAGAGGGACTGAGGATGGCTGGACAGAGGAACCGGAGGAACAAAGACGCTGAAATGAGACGGTGTCCGATGTCTGCTCGTCCACGTTCCTCACAATCAGACACCCAGCTGGAGAAAATTTCATTCAGTTCCACTGGAAAAGAGCTGCAGGAGACAGATCAAAATCAGACAACTATGTCACAAAACCAAATAACAGCACACACTCACAGAACCTCATCACATAGGGACTGTACTAAATGATTACAGGTTTGCTGTCTGTTTGTTTTTCAGCTTTGTACTGGAGCTATGAGGCTAATGTAGCTTGCAAGTCATGGAAGCTTATAGCCTTCAGTTTAACATGGTACAAACTACATGTGTAAACCACTAAATGTCTCCTTTAGATCAGTAAAATGGAGAGTGTGTAGTTTTCCTCATTCAGACCTGTGCGTCTCAGTGATCTGCTGCACCACTTCTCCACACGTTTCCTTTAGATGGCGCTGGTTGACGTGCAGCTCGGAGGCAGAACATTTTTGCGGATCGACTTCACAGCTTTCTGAGGATGTGTACAGTCGAGCGATGAAATCTCCTGTTCAACAGCATGTAAGAAACAAACATGAGTGATTTTACAGTTTCCAAATGGGTGTGTTGGGGCAGAGCCAGAGAGAGAAACAGTCACATATCAGTGTAAATACAGACACATTGGTCTAAATGCAAGGTCTGAAGTGTAATACCTCTATGACATACACACACCCACACACGATCACTACCCACATACACAAATCAATACACTCAACAATTATTAAACCATACACTCTATAACAAAGTATGAAGAAATACAAAACTCTGACAAAGCAGTAATTTAAACCAAAATTGTAATATTCAATAATTTCATCCCAACAGTAGGGGGTGCTATAAAATTACCTACAAAAACACCAACCACATGGAGGAAATAAACTCAGAGAGACAGTTTTTAATAAAACTGATCTGGAACTTTCTGTACCAAGAGTATCGATGAGATATTTCTGCCCCACCAGCTTCATGTACTCGTCTATGGCTTTGGTGGCCAAAGTGTTTTCTCTGAAGATTAGAGCCTCGTTCTCGCCCAAGCGCTGGACTTCAGCACCACCCAGCTTGATTAGGAACTCCTGAGAAGAAAAGAAGAAAACAGAAATGGAAAAAGTCCCTTTGTGGCTAAATGTCAGATTACAGAATTACAAAAGACTTATGGTAATTATACTCTAACTATCTGAATTCAGACAGTTTTGCACTCGACTTTCTAAGGTGATGTTTAACTTCGGTCCCCTTTGTCTCTGTCTGTCCCTGTTTGTCCTTCACATTGCTTTTATGGCCACAATTTCTAGTTCTCATTAACTTTCACTCTTTCTGCTGATTTGTTGCACCTGTTTATTGTTTTACAATTTCTATATTTGGTCAGAGATTCCTGTTCTCTGAACAAAGGAAGGTTCCTCTCAAATTTCCTTCCTTATTCCATCTCAGAGAGTTTCTCCTTCTCTACTGCCACCTTTGGCTTCCATATTTGACTTACTTTGGTTTTAATCTTGGTTTGTCTGCTGTTCTGATTATGAATTAACCCTTTCTTTTTTCAACCCAATAAACACTTTACTCCTGCACCACACACTATAAATAAGCATATACATTTTTTATATATTTCTCTTTAGTAGAAATGGTGGTTGTATGTTTTCACATCTATCTGATTCTTCAGCACTCAACAGGCAGAGTGTTCACTGCAACAAAAAAATACACACACACTTTTTTTGTAAATTTGTTTAGAAGCATTAATGATGAGAACTTGTGTCTGGTGGTACATACCTTGGCCTTTCCTATGCTCTGTAGGACATGGACGAGTGCTCCAGCCAGCTCCTCTTTATCCCTGACATTCAGCAGAGGCTCCAGGTTGCTGCACATCTCCATGTACCCCAGCGTCACATACTCTGCAAACTCCTTATATCTCTCAATCGGCAGCACCAGCAGGTTCTGGAATCGTGCCTTCACCCGGAGACACGCCTGTGGCCCGAGCTGCTCCTTTGCCCCACCTGTACCAGGAGGTTTGTAGGGAATCATGGGATACCATTTCTCCTGAAACACTCGTCCTTTAATGTTGGCCAGAGACAGAGCCACGCTGCCCAGAGGGTAAGAGATGCTTTCATCCTTTGAGTGGCGCTTCTTCTTGGGGTCATCATCGCGGAACAGGTGTAGTGTGATCTGTGTGACAGGAGGGAGGTTATCAAGCTCAAAAAGCTCACCCCAAAACAGCTGGCACCCCCCTGTGCTTCCACTTCCTCCAGAAGACACGCCCATAGTGCTCGACCCTCCGTCATTCCCAGGGATTGATGATGATTTTCCCACGGCACGACTACTGGTGCGAGCGAACAGCGTACCGTCGAGATGAATCTCACAGTAGTATCGCTTTTTCGGTGGGAGATCTTTAGCTTCGTTCACCCACAGGCTGAGAGAGTTCTCCATGCGCTCACAGTTATCCTACATGAGAACCATCACAACAAACACGGATTTACGGATATACGGATTTATCAAAGAACCTAAATCAACAAGCAAAAATTAAGTCAAGTAGATTTCATCAACATTCCTCTATATACCTCATATATATTACAGTACACAGAACTACATAAACTACACAACAGTGTGAGAGGAGCGCAGCACAATAAATACACATTATCTTGATAGGACAACAGAACAGTGTTGTGTGGGAAAAACTAGTGCAACAGTTTTTAAACTCTTGTGTAGTGTAGCTGCAATAAAAGTAGCAGCAATAAAAGTAGCAGCAATATTGACAAAGGCAGCAGCAAAAGAGTCTCATAAATAGTAAAGTGTCCTGCAATGCAAGTGGAAGTGTGCAGTGGTGTTACTTGAGTCAGACTGGGTTAGGGCTTTGACTAGTGCACGTGAGTGTTGGAGGCAGCAGGGTGTTGAGTATTCTGACTGCACACTGAAGCTGTTGTGGGGTCTGATGGTAGTGGCACAGATGCTATGGTAATTAATGTAATAAGTGCAACAAACACAAACTCATTCACTCAGTCTCACACACACACACACACACACAATCATTCACACATGTGCACTTATAAAGTGATGGATGGAAATGGGAAGCTGTGAGGCAATAGCTCCAACTGAAGTATCTCCACCAATTAAAGTGAAATTTTTAAACCACTGAAAAGAATTTATGTTTGAGTTTAAACAAGGAGTTATTTTATTCCCAAGAAATTATGTTAGAGTTAGCTTCTGATTTTTGTAGCTTCATTTTGCCTAAGAGAATCTCAATTTGATATACACAGTGATTTTTTTTAATGAGTTTGGCACCTTATTGGGCCGAGCAGCACGCCGCAGGTTCTCGATCCAGCGGTCTCTCTCAGCGGCAGAGCTGCAGCCAAAGCAGTGGTTACTGTCCGAGTTAATCACTTCAAAGCAGTACTTCTCTCCGAGGATGGAGCTGTGCACAGGCCGGATCACAGTGGTACAGTCTGAACTCACGTCCAGACTTTCAGCTGCACTCAGTGGTACCGAGAGAGACTCTCGTGAACCAAATCTGGTACACACAGGAACACGAAACCACACATGAGATTCAACCTCAAAGGAGAATAAACAACTTCACCAAAATAACAGAGAGAGACAGAGAAACAGACAGACAGACAGACAGAAAGACAGAAAGACAGATAGATAGATAGATAGATAGATAGAGAGGGAGAGATAGAGAGATGGACAGAAATACAAAAGACAGACAGATAGACACACAGACAAAGAGAGAAATACAGGTGGACAGCAAGATAGATAAACAGACAGAGAGACAGACAGAGACACACAAAAATACAGACAGACAGACAGATAGACAAACAGACAGCACCGTGCTGCAGGACTCAGTCCCACTACGTTCAGTTGTGTGTTACTCAGTTTCCTGTGTGCTCCACCCTGCAGACGCCGTTTTATCTTCATCTGAACACGAGAGAGAGAAACAGAGAAGCAGAGAGAGAGAGAGAAACAGAGAGAGATACAGAGAGAAACAGAGAAGCAGAGAGAGAAACAGAGAGAAACAGAGAGAGATACAGAGAGAAACAGAGAAGCAGAGAGAGAAACAGAGAGAAACAGAGAGAAAGACAGAGAGAAACAGAGAGAGATACAGAGAGAGAGAGAGAGAAAGAAAAAGGGAGAAACACAGAGAGAGATACAGAGAGAGAGAGAAGGAGAGAGAAACAGAGAGAGAGACAGAGAAACATAACAAACAGTTATTTTATATTTAATTCAATTTCCATAGATGGAAATATTGTTTAATGGTGTTAAAGCAATTTCCTGAAAAACAACACTCTGGAAACTTTATGCAGGTCACTAAGAACAGCTGTGTTACAGATTTAGGTTCATTAGTGTGACGCTCTGACTGGGGGGTTAGTGTGACACTCTGACTGGGGGGTTAGTGTGACACTCTGACTGGGGGGTTAGTGTGACACTTTCACTGGGGGGTTAGTGTGACGCTCTGACTGGGGGGTTAGTGTGACGCTCTGACTGGGGTGTTAGTGTGACTCTCTCACTGGGGGGTTAGTGTGACGCACTGACTGGGGGGTTAGTGTGACACTCTGACTGGGGGGTTAGTGTGACGCTCTCACTGGGGTGTTAGTGTGACACTCTCACTGGGGTGTTAGTGTGACGCTCTGACTGGGGGGTTAGTGTGACGCTCTGACTGGGGGGTTACTGTGACACTCTCACTGGGGTGTTAGTGTGACTCTCTCACTGGGGGGTTAGTGTGACGCTCTGACTGGGGGGTTAGTGCGACGCTCTCACTGGGGGGTTAGTGTAACGCTCTGACTGGGGTGTTAGTGTGACACTCTCACTGGGGTGTTAGTGTGACTCTCTCACTGGGGGGTTAGTGTGACGCTCTGACTGGGGGGTTAGTGTGACACTCTGACTGGGGGGTTAGTGTGACGCTCTCACTGGGGTGTTAGTGTGACACTCTGACTGGGGGGTTAGTGTAACGCTCTGACTGGGGGGTTAGTGCGACGCTCTCACTGGGGGTTAGTGTGATGCTCTGACTGGGGGGTTAGTGTGATACTTTCACTGGGGGGTTACTGTGACACTCTCACTGGGGGTTAGTGTGATACTTTCACTGGGGGGTTAGTGTGACACTCTCACTGGGGGGTTAGTGTGACACTCTCACTGGGGGGTTAGTGTGACGTTCTGACTGGGGTGTTAGTGTGACACTCTTACTGGGGGGTTAGTATGACGCTCTCACTGGGGGGTTTGTGTGATGCTCTCACTGGGGGGTTAGTGTGACACTCTCCCTGGGGGGTTAGTGTGACGTTCTCACTGGAGGGTTAGTCTGACACTCACTGGGGGGGGGGGGGGGGGGGGGGGTTAGTGTGACTCTCTCACTGGGGGGTTAGTGTGATGCTCTTACTGGGGGATTAGTGTGACGCTCTGACTGGGGGGTTAGTGTGATACTCTCACTGGGGGGGTTAGTCTGATGCTCTCACTGGGGGGTTAGTGTGACACTCTGACTGGGGGGTTAGTGTGACGCTCTCATTGGGGGATTAGTGTGATACTCTCACTGGGGGGTTAGTGTGATGCTCTCACTGGGGGGGTTAGTCTGACACTCTGACTGGGGGGTTAGTGTGACGCTCTCATTGGGGGATTAGTGTGATACTCTCACTGGGGGGTTAGTGTGATGCTCTCACTGGGGGGGTTAGTCTGACACTCTGACTGGGGGGTTAGTGTGACTCTCTCACTGGGGGGTTAGTGTGACGCTCTCACTGGGGGGTTAGTGTGATACTCTCACTGGGGGGTAAGTGTGACACTCTCACTGGGGGGTTAGTGTGACTCTCTCACTGGGGGGTTAGTGTGACGCTCTCACTGGGGGATTAGTGTGATACTCTCACTGGGGGGTTAGTGTGACTCTCTCACTGGGGGGTTAGTGTGACACTCTGACTGGGGGGTTAGTGTGACTCTCTCACTGGGGGGTTAGTGTGACGCTCTCACTGGGGGATTAGTGTGACACTCTCACTGGGGTGTTACTGTGATACTCACTCTCACTCCTCCATCCTGTGTTTTGGGCTTCGGGGCGCTGGCCGCAGATGCATGATCTGGAGTGCACTCTGAAATTAATACACAAAATTAATCTAAATATGAATCAGTTACACTTCCTGTGTGTGTGTGTGTGTGTGTGTGTATGCTAAATGGCTAATTTAGTAAATAGTGCAGTCGGTTGTGTATTCCCCTTCAGAGCTGATATACAACATTTTAATTTAAAATGTGCAGTGTATGAAGCAAATTCCTCTGTGTTCCTCTGTGAATGTGTGTGTGTGTGTGTGTTTGTGTGTGTATGTCTGTGTGTATTTTCCTGCAGAATCATGATACAATTCTGTTATAAACTCTGAGAGTTCAGTTGCAGGATGTGGTTTTACAAAAACACCCACTGACAAATGAGCACCTGTGTAACAGTCTCTCACATTAATCACAGTAATAAAGTTAATTAAATTTAACAAGACATCTCACTAATTAATGTTTATTTTTAGAGAAGAAGCACAGGTTTAGCCTCACATCAACACAGTGTGTGTGTGTGTGTGTGTGTGTGTGTGTGTAGCAAACTAAATACTAAATTCATCATTTCTAAAATTAATTCTCTTCCGAAGTCATAGTTTTGTGATAAAATTTATATTGTGTTCAGCGCTTTGAGAAGCTGCTTTTAAAGGCGCTTTATAAAATAAAGTTTATTATTATTATTATTATTATTATAAAATGCACTAGTTTTAAAAAATATTATTTTTCTTCCTAACACAGTAACAGAAATTCTTTCAGCACAGAAGTGATGTAATATTTTATTAAACCTTTTATGTAGCATTTTGTCACTGAGCACTTTGTAGTTTTTACACTCTGCTGAAATTCTGAACACACTCGACTCAACTGCTACCATCCAACACCAATACAATCTGGAACTGTGTAACTGTGCAGTTAGCGTAATACTGAGGCGCTAACCACTGAGCAATTGTGCAATTTGTCTTAGCTGTGCAATTATGTAGATAATTGTCATGACATTGCTACAGGAGAACATTCGAGTAAGAATTTCCTGCTTGTGCACATGACAATAAAACCTGAAACATATCTGAGTAGCCAATAAAAAAGCCTGAGTCTTATAACAATGTGAGCATCGATAAACACATAAACACTAAAGTTAAATCATGTTCAGAAGAAGCTCCTGAAAACGCAACACCCTCACTGAGAGAATACTGTTCTAGGCAACCACAATATATATTTGCTGAGCATAAGCTAGCTGATGGCTAAGGTAAACACATGAGCTAACTACCCCATAGCCATGAAGTGTGTTATACAGACAGTGTAAAGACACAGTGAAAATAGAAGTGAGACAGATCCATCCGAAACATCAACATTTACCTCAGCTGTGCTGCAAAATTACAAAAAAAAATAAATAAATAAATAAAATTATAATATTACACTATAATTGCACACAGCATCACCACTGACACAACAAACATGTTCTGGTCCTACAAATGTGATCCAGTGTAATGACTAACACACCACTCAGCTCATCTCACACACTTTTACCCTAATCATTATAATTACATAACGACTTCGACTCATTATCATTATTGTATGATTAATCACACTAACCACATTCACATTAATCACACTAATCACATTCACATTAATCACACTAACCACATTCTCATTAATCACACTAATCACATTCACATTAATCAGACTAATCACATTCTGATTAATCACACTAATCACGTTCTGATTAATCACACTAATCACATTCTCATTAATCACACTAATCACATTCACATTAATCACACTAATCACATTCTGATTAATCACACTAATCACATTCTCATTAATCACACTAATCACATTCACATTAATCACACTAATCACATTCTCATTAATCACACTAATCACATTCACATTAATCACACTAATCACATTCTGATTAATCACACTAATCACATTCTCATTAATCACACTAATCACATTCACATTAATCACACTAATCACATTCTCATTAATCACACTAATCACATTCTCATTAATCACACTAATCACATTCTGATTAATCACACTAATCACATTCACATTAATCACACTAACCACGTTCAGATTAATCACACTAACCACATTCACATTAATCACACTAACCACGTTCAGATTAATCACACTAACCACATTCACATTAATCACACTAATCACGTTCAGATTAATCACACTAACCACATTCACATTAATCACACTAACCACGTTCAGATTAATCACACTAATCACATTCACATTAATCACACTAACCACGTTCAGATTAATCACACTAACCACGTTCAGATTAATCACACTAACCACATTCACATTAATCACACTAACCACGTTCAGATTAATCACACTAATCACATTCACATTAATCACACTAACCACGTTCAGATTAATCACACTAATCACATTCACATTAATCACACTAACCACGTTCAGATTAATCACACTAATCACATTCACATTAATCACACTAACCACGTTCAGATTAATCACACTAATCACATTCACATTAATCACACTAATCACATTCTCATTAATCACACTAACCACGTTCAGATTAATCACACTAATCACGTTCAGATTAATCACACTAACCACATTCACATTAATCACACTAACCACGTTCAGATTAATCACACTAATCACATTCACATTAATCACACTAACCACGTTCAGATTAATCACACTAATCACATTCACATTAATCACACTAACCACATTCACATTAATCACACTAACCACGTTCAGATTAATCACACTAATCACATTCACATTAATCACACTAACCACATTCACATTAATCACACTAACCACGTTCAGATTAATCACACTAATATTTTAATTAAAAACATACAGGAATGGAACATGATCATATTAAATAATAATGTTTTTAATAGTTCTTACCCAGTGCTCCACCGCAAACAATCCAGCGCCTGAATACCATGTTGACGACACAAACACACCCTCACTCAACACCACTCTCTCTCAAACACACACACACACACACACTTAACACCACACACTCTCACTCAATACCATTCTCACTCTCTTACACACACATACACACACACACACACACACGCTTAACCCCACACACTCACTCAACACCATACACCGTCACTCAACACCACTCTCTCTCAAACACACACACACACACACACTTAACACCACACACTATCACTCAATACCATTCTCACTCTCTTACACACACATACACACACACACACACACACACACACACACGCTTAACCCCACACACTCACTCAACACCATACACCCTCACTCAACACCACTCTCTCTCAAACACACACACACACTTAACACAACACACTCTCAGTCAACACCATTCTCACGCTCTCTCTCACACACACACACACACACACACGCTTAACCCCACACACACTCACTCAACACCACTCTCTCTCAAACACACACACGCTTAACCCCACACACACTCACTCAACACCATACACACCCACTCAATACCACTCTCTCTCTCTCACTATATCCATTTCAGAAACGCGGGCAACATACAACTGAGACGAGACTCCTAGCATCTGAGCATCTGAGTGAGTGGAACACCCAGTGCTGATGGTATCTCATAACATTTAAGAGGAAACGATTTCACACACACACACACACACACACACACACACACGATTACGTGTTTCCTCTGAGAAACCAATACTCAGTTTTGTCAAACCTCAATATTACAGTTATTGCCATGTTTCAATAAGTTTCCCTTGAGAAAGAGGCTGCCTACGTAGGAAGCATGTTTTGTGTCCCTGACATTAAATCTGTCCTTATTTTAGACAAATGTGTGTCATGTATCCTTCTCAGAAACAATCCCATAATGCACTGCAATGGACTGTAGTTTAGAGTCCTGGTGTTCCACAGGGTTCTGTTTTAGTCAAGTCAAGATCTTTATTGTCATCTCAACCATATAGGCATTACGCAGTGCTAAAGTGCCACAAGAGCAAAAAATAAAAAATATAAAACATCTGCTCTTCTCTATATTTGGCACCGCGGAGGATCTGCAGGCTGAAACACCTCGTTGATGAGAGATCAGAGGAGAATGAGCAGACTGGTCTGAGCTGCCAGGAAGCATATAGTAACTCATATAATCACTCT
Source organism: Pangasianodon hypophthalmus (assembly GCF_027358585.1). Taxonomy (NCBI): domain Eukaryota; kingdom Metazoa; phylum Chordata; class Actinopteri; order Siluriformes; family Pangasiidae; genus Pangasianodon; species Pangasianodon hypophthalmus. The sequence goes on along the minus strand of NC_069711.1, from coordinate 35,782,128 downwards.
TTACAACCGTGGTGAGCAGAAAAGCATCTCAGAACGCACAACACATTAAACCTTGAGGTGGATGAGCTTCAACAGCGCACACACATTCTCATCTTTATAATTAATCATATCTGAGCATATTGCTGTTAAAACATATCCAGTTATAAATGATCTTAAAAGTGTCAGTATTACTTTAATGACATCTAGAAAGATAGCTGAGTGTAATTAGCTTAGCTACAGAACATGCTAATGTTAGCCAAAGTGAGTGACAGACAGACTATTAAACACCTCAAAAAAAAAATTAAATGAAAGAAGAATAAATGTGTGTGAGTGTGTGTGTGAAATAAATACTGACCGAGGTTGGAGTGACTCTCAGTGAGGTTGTGCAGACTGAGAGATGACAGACAGCTGCTCGCTCGATTCCTCATCCGCAACAATGGCTAAATACACACACACACACACCTCTGAATTTACTGAACGCAGTTTTTGTGTGTGTGGGTGTGTGTGCGTGTGTGTATGTATACCTCCTCCTCTCGGGAGATGAAGATCTGTCCATCCTGAAGGATACAGTTGTTGATGTCCCACACAGGAACATCCTGAGGAGCCCAGGAGAACTGAACTGACTCTGCAGGTTCCACACATGGCAAATCTAAACCCACACACACACACACACACACACACACACACACACACACACACACACACACACACACAGTTTCAGTGCTGTCAGAATGAGTAATTCCTGAATTTGTCCATTGCACCTTGTTTAATGGTTTAAAAGTTCTAATCAGATCATTTCACTGCTGCTGGTTCGAATGGAAACTAAATAAACTTTACAACACTTTTTATTTTATTATTATAAATTTCTAGATTCACTGAATAAGTTTATTCTTCCTCAGACAGGATGCTGATGGATAACACACACACACACACACAGCAGTGTGTGAAGATTAAGCTCCATCATTAAAGAGTTCACCAAAGTCAAGATTTTTGCAGACGTCACGCTGACGTCAACGTGCATTAACCAGTTACACAATTGGGGCGGAGCATCTGTGTTTAAAAAAAATTTTTGGGGCCACTTCAGGAAAAAAAACATCCTCCATGAACCAGTAAATGATATCAATGCATTTAATTTTACTGACTCTAAAATGTCTAAATGTGAAGCTGCTGAAAGTCTAACAGAGAATTTATTGTTTTATTTCAATTTCATTTAAATTATGTTTAAAGGGATTTAACAGGAAAAGTCTCAATCTGGCAACCGGATGTGGTCTGTTAAAGCTTGTTTAATGTTAAAGTTAAAGGTTAAATTTAAATATTTTACAGTGGATTTTTCAGCCTCAGAATAAAATAGGAATATTAAATGTTAAATGGTAAAGGCTAAATGTTTGATGTTTATTTCTATTCTTTTATTAATTATTATTAAAGTTTTGATGATGATGATGGTCAGTGGTTCTCACCCTCGCGCTGGTGTTGTTGTTGTTGTTGTTGTGCGGTGCTGGTGTTGCTGCGGTTCTGTGCACGCGGTCTCTTCAGTTTCTGAGACACCTGCCGCAGGTATTTGCGGAGTTTCCCGCCCTGTGCTGTGTCCCCAGCCGCGCTGGTGTCCGCCGGTGAGGGTGATGATGATGATGAAGGGGACAGGATGGAGGACAGGAGCGAGCCGGGAGGTTCTGACAGCGCTCTACGGAACGGGTTCTTCCTCCCGCTGGCGGGTTTGGTGGTTCCATCCCCCCCGCGCGCCCCCGGTGCTGGTGATGGTGCCGGTGATTTATCGGCTGTGTCCTCACTCAGCGCTTTCCTCCAGTTCTGCATCTTACTCCACTTGTTTCCTGCACTTTTCTCTGACGGATCGCCCCGCGCGCCTCCCGTGTGCCAGGTGTACGCGTTCAACAGGTTCCCGTCGTCCGCACGTTCTCCTCCGCTCTCCTCCTCCTGCGTCACTTCTTCTTTCTCCATCTCTGCGCGCGCCTCCGACTCTGACTCTTTATCAGTTCCCATGGATGGAGAGATGGAGTGAAGGAGTGAAGGATTGATGAAATGATGGAGTGATGGAGTCGGTCACCTCGCTCTCAACAGTTTAGCGCACGTGAAGTTCAGTTCTCTCTTTACTGATCTTTACTGTTTCAGCTTCTTGTGCGCTCCCTGTTTCAGCACGCGCTCTGCTTCATAACCACTTCCTGTTGCATGTATTTATAGGAAACTCAAACGTCCAACGTCTGCACTCTGCTTTTGTCTTTTCTACAAATGAAGGTCACTGAGAGGTTTTCAGGTTCTTACTGGAGTTAAATCTGTTGGGGATCATTCATGTTTCTAAAACCTTTACAGCAAACGTCATTGAAGAGTCTGCAGAAGGAACCTTCTGTTTTATAATGTGTACTGCTGAGTTTCTCAGGTTGTGTTTCCTGCACCGGAAATGTCAGAAGTGGTCTGTGTGTGTGTGTGTGTGTGAGAGAGAGAGAGAGAGAGAGAGAGAGAGAGAGAGAGAAAGAGAGAGAGATCTACGTGTGGTACTCACATCCATACACCTGTAACAGTCATCAGAGAGAGAATACACACAAGTGAGTGAGGGATGAAGGAGAAAAATAAAACAAAAAGAAAAAAGGAAGAGAAAACAGAAAAAGGAAAAGAGGCGAGCACAATATAAAATAAGAAGACAAAAGGAGGGAAAAAAGAAAAGCAGAGCGGAGAGTGAGAGAAACAGATGGAAAAGGAAAAGAAGAGAAATGAGGGCAAAGAATGTGTGTTTATCATTTCAAGATTAACAGGAAGTGGGTTGCGGGTTTGTGCTGCTCTGACAGGAAATGCTGAACCAACCGCCAATCAACCAATCACAGATGTCTGCAGGACAGAGAGAGAGAGAGAGAGAGAGAGAGAGAGAGAGAGAGAGTGTTAGAGCAGCTGCAGTCACACAGGTGTTTGATAGAAACACACACACACACACACACACACACACACACACACACACACACACAGATAAACAGATGGTGAATGTATATGACTCTCTGCAGTTTATTTAATAATCTGATTTCTGTTTATTTTAGATTTTGCAATTTTCACTTTTATTCACTTCCTGTTAAAGTGTTAAAATGAAAATTCTTTAGTATAATTTCACACACTGGACACGTTTCCGCTGCAGGAACCCAGTAGAGGAACCATTTAACGTCCTGTTTCAGAGTTGACTGTGTTCCGGGGCGGAGCTTACTCTTCTAAACAGTGCTGATTGGTCGAACAAACAGGACGACTCTTACTGAACATTTATAAACACCTGCGTCTAGTTAACGAGTGATTAACAATGCTTGATTTCTTTAGAAACACTAGTGAAGAAGTGTGTGTGTGTGTGTGTGTGTGTAAGTGACATTAATTTAATAAAGATATGTGTAAATGGTTTGTACGCCTAGCTAAACATGAAATTCCCACCAGATTTAACTTTCACTCATCTCACACACACATACACACACATACACACACACACAGGTTTGGTTTTCACACTTTTTATTTCATTGTGCACGTGGGTCACAAAACAGATCAGAGTGATGTCTTTAATCTTCAGAAGAACAGAGGACATTCAGGTGAGCATGGACAGGAAGTAGAATTATTCCAGGGAGTTTAATAATCAGTGTGTTTTATAATAAACTGATCAGAGGGTTAAAAACATCCCAGTGGTTTATTACACATCTATAAACATGTAATAGAATGGGTGTAATGTTTCGGTTCTCAGTTACAGTAGAACATTGTCATTAAAGTGCAATAGAATTAAGTCAAAAAATACCTGATTTGTGTAAATAATAACAGCTTTATGGGAAAATAAAATATTTTATCTGAAAAAAAAAAATATATATAGTTATAGCTGTAGGTGTGTGTAGATTTGTCTGGAGAGTATTAAATGTGTTTATTAGATAATTTCCTGTTCTGTTTTGTTTTCTGCTTCTGAACTTCAGGGCACAGTGCATTATGGGTATTCAGTATGATGATTAAACACTAACCTGCTGCAGTGCATTATGGGATTTCATGAGTGTGTCCGATTCTCAGAAACGACTACACAAGAGTGCACTATGAAGTGAAAAGGGCGCAGTTTACAGAAAGTGAAGATAAACACAGAAACAGGAAACAGACAAAAGCGCAGAATAAACACGTTCTGTTATTAATGTACAGACACTCTGTATGCTAATTAAAGCCCAGGATAATATTTGCATAATATTTGCATTAAAACTTAATTTCACCCATTTTTGAGTGTCTTATTGAACAATACGGTCATCTTAAATTAATAATTAATCTAAAATCTTAAAACTGACGTTACTTTAGAAAAAAAAATTATTTAGGCCAAAAGTACACAATTTAAAGGTGAATAAAAACTTTAATAAACTCTGAATGAGCTCAAGAACTCAAGTTAAACTGTCCAATCAAACAGCAGTGCTCATTCGCAGTGAAGCAGTACAAGTGTGTGTGTGTGTGTGTGTGTGTGTGTGTGTGTGTGTTTTTATTCAGTTGATTTGGTGCCATTGTAGTCGCCCTGAGAGTCGGCATCATCCTCATTAGCATCAGCGTCGATCATGCCCCGCCTCCCACCTGTACGCCGCCCACCACTAGCAAATGATGGAGTCTCATTACCACGCCTGCAAACACACACACACACACACACACATTAGAGACAGTAATCTGCAACAGAACAAACAGGAGAATTGGGTGTGGCACTGTTCCTATCTTGTGTCACACCCACAAAATGACTGAAAAAAAAAAAAATATATATATATATATATATATATATATATATATATATATGTGTGTGTGTGTGTGTGTGTACCTCAGTTTGCTCTTCAGTGATGAAACCTCTCTGCTCAGTGTGTCGTTTGTCTCCGTTGCCTCCTCCAGTTCTCTCTGCAGTTTGCGGCGAGCGGCAGTGATGCGCTGTGACTCTTCCTCAGCCTCCTCCACCTGCCGCTTCAGCTGCTTCACCCGCGAGTTCGCCTTGTCTGCCTGCACACACACACACACACACACAGAGTGAGGGTGAGAGAGTGAGAGAGAGTGATACAGTAAGAAAGAGAGAGTGAAGTTGTGTGGGAATAGAGATGAAAGTGAATGCGAGTAAATAATTTATAATAAACAGATACACCGATCAGCCATAACATTAAACCACTGACAGTTGAAGTGAATAACTGATTATCTCGTTACAGTGCCACCTGTAAAGGTGAGGGATTTATTAGGCAGCAAGTGAACAGTCAGTTCTCGAAGTTGATGTGTTGGCAGCAGGAAAAATGGGCAAGTGTAAGGATCCGAGTGACTTTGACAAGGGCCAGACTGTGATGGCTAGACGACTGGGTCAGAGCATCTCCAAAACAGCAGGTGTTGTGTGGTGTTCCCGGTGTGCAGTGGTTAGTACCTACCAAAAGTGGTCCAAGGAAGAACAACCGGTGAACCGGTGACAGGGTCATGGGCTCCCAAGGCTCACTGATGCACGTGGGGAGTGAAGGTCCGTCTGGTCCGATCCCACAGAAGAGCTACTGTAGCACAAACTGCTGAAAACATTAATGCTGCTCTGATAGAAAGGAGTCAGAACACACAGTGCAGTGCAGCATGCTGCGTATGGAGCTGCGTAGCTGCAGAGCGGTCAGAGAGCCCATGCTGACCCTGTCCACCACCCAAAGCTCCTACAATGGACACGTGAGCATCAGAACTGGACCATGGAGCAATGGAAGAAGGTGGCCTGGTCTGATGAAGCACATTTTCTTTTACATCATGTGGAAGGCCGGGTGCGTGTGCGTCGCTTACCTGGGGAAGAGATGGCACCAGGATGCACTATGGGAAGAAGGCGAGCTGGTGGAGGCAGTGTGATGGTCTGGGCAATGTTCTGCTGGGAAACCTCGGGTCCTGGCCTTCATGTGGATGTTACTGTGACACGTACCACCTACCTAAACATGCTGCAGACCAGGTTACACACCTTCATGGTAACGGTGTTCCCTAATGGCAGTGGCCTCTTTCAGCAGGATGATGCTCCCTGACACACTGCAGAAACTGTTCAGGAATGGTTTGAGGAACATGACAAAGAGTTCAGGATATAGACTTGGCCTCCAAATTCCCCAGATCTCAATCCGATCGAGCATCTGTGGGACGTGCTGAACATCAAGTCCGATCCATGGAGGCCCCACCTCACAACTTACAGGACTTAAAGGATCTGCTGCTAGCGTATGGGTGCAAGATACCACATCACACATTCAGAGGTCTTGTGGAGTCCATGCCTCGACGGCTCAGAGCTGTTCTGGTGGCACAAAGAGGAATCTACACAATAGGCAGGTGGTTTTAATGTTATGGCTGATTGGTGTAACGTAAACGATGCAACAAGACGAGACGAGACACATTATTCAGGTTACGAAGTGTCTCATGCAGCTGCACTGAGATCCTGCAGGACGCAACTAAATATCACATGAGCTGGAGATCTGATATGAAAATTTTTATGTAATTTAAAATGTTTATATCACGTTACATCATGTTATTTTTATTATTATATTATTACATCACTATTATAAGATAACGTCAGCACAGTAATTACTGCAGCCAATCACACGGAAGTGTCTGTGTGTGTGTGTGTGTCTGTGTGAGAGAGAGAGTGTGTGTGTGTGTAACCTGGTCTTTGTACTGCTCAGCCTGCTTCCTCTCGTCCTCCACCTGAATCATCAGGTCCTTCAGCTTCTTCTCCTTCTGACGCATCGCTTTACTTGTCGCCTGTTTCTCCCTGACACACACACACACACACACACACACTGTAATATAGTGAGGGTTCACATGTGTGTGTGTGTGTGTGTGTGTGTGTAGTACACACCTGTTCTCCTGCTCCAGCTGCTCCTCCAGCTGTGCCACTTTAGCCTCCAGAGCGGTAATGGAGGACTTGAACTTGGACTTCACCTGGTTCTCCATCTCCTGCAGTTTGGCCTTCAGTTCTTTGTTCTGTCTCTCCAGCTGCTGACGTGCACTCTCATTCTTCTGTGAAGATGTTCTCTCCGTCTGCAGCTCACTCGTCAGTTGGTCCACCTACAGCATGGAGGAAATGATGGAGTAATGGAGATGATTGAGACGTTGGAGATGACGGAGATGTTGGAGATGTTGGAGATGTAGTCTCACCTGCTGGGCACTCTTTCTCAGTCTGTCATTCATCATCTCCATGTTGCTCTGTTCCTCCTCCAGTTCCTCCTCTAGCTGAGCGATCTTGGCCTCCAAACGTCTTTTCTCATCACTCAGAGCAGACCTGCCGAGTTAGCGCACACACACGCTGAGCATTAACCGCTAACGCTAATGAAGAGCTGAGTGCATATGTGCAGAGTGTATTAACTTTGTGCGTTAGCCGCTAATGCTAACAAAACCATCAGGCCTGAGCTCAGATCTACTGATGCTAACACCACCAACTGTAGCATTAGCTTTGATTACAAATCACTAGCATAACTCTCTGTTATAAAACGTTAGAATAAGAGCCAATCAAGCTCAGTCATGCAACCAGTTGCCCAGGAGACGGAGGCGGAGCATGTGGAATTTGAATGTTTTTAGCATCTGAATTTCATGAAGAGGGAAAAGCGTCGGTGCTTGTGTGCTTTTTTTTCTCTCATCATAAATGCTTATTGTTTTCATTAAGACAAGTTTCAGGGTTTTTTTTACAGAGAAGAGAAATTTTTAATCAGTTTTAGTGACGCTCACTTTCCGGACGCGTTGCTGGCAAGTTCATCAGCGAGTTCATCACGCTCGGCTTCAGCCTGCTTCTTCGCTCGTTCTGCAGCAGCCAAGTCCTGAAAACACACACACACACACACACACACAGACACACACATTATTTTCAAACACCTACAAACACACACATCCAGATAACACCACTAAAACCCAACACTAGCATAAAGCCTCCTGAAATAAACGAGTGTGCTCCAGTATCTCCACGTGGCTTTACTCAGTTTCCGTGTGTTAACATACCTGTCATGTGTGAAGTGTACAGCTGTGTTATAGACACGCCCCTAAAGGGCTCTTTACTCCACCCCACCTTTACTGCTCAGAAACATAAACATGGAGGAATTTCGTACTAAACAATGCTAAAAGCAGGAAACTGCAGACTGCAGAGCGGATGAAGTGGAACACTGAATGAGCTCCATTTCTCCTCGAGTGATGATGAAATCATTAATGTTATAAACTGTAAAATGTTTGGATTAACGACTACAGCAAAAATACAGAGCAGAATTATTATTGCCAGTATTTTGTGTATTTATAACGAACTGTCAAAAACAATCAAGTGAAACAAGATGATGAAAAGTTAGCTAGCTACCAAACTAACATGGATGACCTTAAGTGGCCATCCATCCATCGATCCATTCATTCATCCATTCATTCATCCATCCATCCATCCAGGGCTTTTTGTACAACTCGTTCTAATGTTTTTTTTTTTTAGTTTAGCCTGTAACCACTAGCGTCCACATTCCACCCAATGCAGCTTTAACATGGAATCAGAGTGAACGAGTGTGGAGGGGGCATGTGTAGTGCATGTAAAATAATGTGTGTAGTGTGTAATTGATGTGTGTAGTAGTGTGTAGTAGTGTATAGTAGTGTATATTGTGGACCTCCTGAAGCTGCATGAGCTCTGCCTCCAGGTTCTTGGCCTTCTTTTCGCTCTCTTTAGCGGTGGCAAGAACTTCCTCTCGGGCAGCACGGGTGTCATCCAGCTCCCTCTGAAAGTCCTTCATCTGAGCCTGAAACATCCAAACACACACTGTTACACATCCGTAATCACATTCTAACAGGAAGTGCTCAATTATAGTCCGATCCAATCACTCTGACTCTGAATCATTCTGACAGGAAGTGTAACAGGAAGCAATTAAAGTGGTGTACACTAACGAAGGACAAATGGCTGTAGCATTGTGTTTTTGTCTAGTAGTGAAATAATTCTAATTTGCAAAGTTAAATTTGATTTCACTTTTCAGAAGCATATGGCTACTTTTACAGTGTTAATGTTAATAAAAATGTCACCCAGATAAATGTCAAAAAATCTCAACTTTAAATATTGAAATATTAAGCTTTTCCTAAAGCCTATTATCAGTTTTAAAATAAATTAGAATCACTTTTAAACGTTACATCTCAACTGTCCGATCACCAGAGTGGTTTTTCAGATCTCTGAGTTGACTCCCAGCATTCTCTCCAAGAGTGGATTCATGAAGTTTATTTCAAGAGCAGAATCAAAGAACCGACTTGTTTGTAAAAGACTCATGACTACTTTTTACCTCGTCAGAGAAACACCAAGACCACTGTGAGGTAAGAAAGCCTGTAAACCTGTTCATTTTTCTAAAATAACTATAACATTAATAAATAACTAATATATAACTTTATATTAATTATATAAATAAATAACTTTGAGCTTTTTTAATGTAGGTTTCTAACTGTATAAGGTAGCAAATTACCTCAGTGCCTGAAGGAACAAATGTTAGCTAACTGCTAGCTGAAATCAGTGGTGGAAGCTTCAGCTCAGCACTCTCGCTGGTGTGAATTCAGTAATTGAATAATTTTTTACCGTACAGAAATAGATTGTGTAAACATTTAATGGTTTAAAACAACCTCAGAAAACCTGTGGAGGTTAGCTCCTATCAGCTAGCTGTCTAGTGAAACGGATCAGCCTCCATCACCATGGTTACGACCAGCTCATGTCTGCTTTTTACATAAAAATAATAAATCAAATAGTAATTGAATTATAAAATATAAGAGGTACACTCTCCCTCTGTCTGTCTGTCTGTCTCTCTCTCTGTCTCTCTCTGTCTCTCTCTCTCTGTCTGTCTCTCTCTTGCTCTCTCTCACTCTCTCTCTCTCGCTCTCTCTCTCTCGCTCTCTCTCTCTCTGTCTATCTGTCTCTCTCTTGCTCTCTCTCTCTCTCTCTCTGTCTCTGTCTCTCTCTTGCTCTCTCTCTCTCTCTCTCTCTTTGTCTCTCTGTCTATCTGTCTCTCTCTTGCTCTCTCTCACTCTCTCTCTCTCTCTCTCTCTCTCTCTCTCTCTCTCTGTCTGTCTCTGTCTCACCTGTAGTTTGCGCAGTTGTTTGATGGCCTCGTCTTTGTTCTTATTGGCCGTGTCTATCTGTCCCTCCAGGTCTTTTATGTCTCCTTCCATCTTCTTCTTGGACGCAGCCATGGCGGCTCTCTGCTTTCGCTCGTCCTCCAGCTCCGTCTCCAGCTCGCGCACCTGCACCGGTCACACCCTCAGTCATTACGTGCGTTATAACTTATTTTAATACACATTAATTATCTTCAGTTGTCGTGGTACGTGGCAAAGTTTGTTATAAAGGTTCTTAGTACTCAGTGATCATAACAAAGAAATAAATTAAAGTAGTTTTGTGTGTTAGTGATAAACACGCTCACCTGTTTTATCAGCTGCTTCCTCTTCTCCTCTCCCTGTTCATCTCGTCCCTGCAAGTCTCGCTCAAACTGCGCTTTAAGGGCTTGCATGTTCACTTCCAGGCGTAGTTTTGCGTCCTCAGCAGCTTGCAGCTCATCCTCCAGCTCCTCCAGCTGCGTCTTCATCTCCTCCACCTGCTGCTCCAGACCACGCTTTGACTTCTCCAGCTCATGGACCTGAGAAACCACAAACCAACTTAACTATAAGCAGAAAGTTCAAATCCTGAGGAGTGTATTTATTACTGCATTTATGGTTAATTGTGTTGCCCCCTGGTGGCAGCACAATGTTACTGCACTGATACTCACGTTCTTGCCCACGTCGTCCTTCGAGCTGATCAGGTCCTCCATTTCAGCCCGTAAGGCTTTGTTGGCTCTCTCAAGCTCTTCGCGTGCATCCTGGGCCTCTTCCAGTGCCCTCGCCAGGGACAATGCCTTTGTCTCCTTCTCTCGCGCCTCTGCCTCCGCCCGGTCCCTCTCGTCTGCATACTTACACGACACACTCTTCTCCTCCGCAAGCATCTGAACACATGTCAAACATCACCAGTGTGTTAGTGTGAGAGGCATACACACACACACACACCCCAACAGACAGACAGAGTGAAAAGGGCACCTGGTCGAACTTCTTCTGCTTCTTTTCCAGGTTGGAGACGAGCTGTCTTTGGTTGTCCAGGTCCATCAGAATGTCCTCCAGCTCCTGTTGCAGTCTGTTCTTGGTCTTCTCCAGTTTCTCGTAGGCAGCAGACTTCTCCTCCAGCTGGGTGTTTGACGCTTCCAGGTCTTTCTGCAGACGTTTCTTACCCTCCTCTAGCAGCTCCACGTTTCCTGAAACCTCATCCAGCTTCTTCTTAAAGTCTGACAACTGGAACACAGAACACCACAGACAATGTCACATGAACATGTCTCAGTTCTCTCCCTCATCTCACTTCTCATCTTCTTCTGTTCACCTTCACCAGTGCCATTTTTGTTTCCCTGCTGCCTTCTGTGCTAGGCTCTTCTTCCTGAGTCCACTGAGTCCAAAGTGCTTTCATTTCTTACTCACTTGTGTCTGTGCTGTACCTTATTCTGCTTTTTGTCTTGTGTCTGTACCTGTCCTTGGTACCATAGCGTTGGAGTTACCTGTATGTGTTGGAGTTACCTGTATATGTTAGAGTTACCTATACCTGTCCTTGTTATGTGTACCTATCTGTGCCCTTGCGCTATTATAGACTATAAATATGTTAGAGAAGAGTATGACGTGTGATACTCCAGTATGATGCAGTATGATGGTGTAGGTGATGATCCGACCTGGATGTTGAGAGTAGAAACGTGTCTCTCGACATTCCTCTTGGCCTCAGTTTCCTCCTCCAGCTGCTCCTGTAGGTTGTTCCTCTCATCCTCCATCTGACGCAGTTTAGTGGAGAACTGCAGTTTCTGACGCGTCTCTTCAGCCAGCAGCTCCTACACACACGCACAAACACACAATAATCGGAATCAGAATATCAGAATCATAATCATCCGAACAAAATGATGGAAATGGAGCTGAGATGAGAGGAATGTGTGTGTGTGTGTGTGTGTGTGTGTGTGTACCTGTGTGTCTTGGAGCTGAGAGCTCAGGCTGGCTACATCCTTATTCAGTTTAATGTTCTTCCCCTCAGCCTCATTTAGCAGGTTGGTGACGCTCTCCAGCTCCACCTGCAAACACACACCTTCTTATTTCAGGAACTACACACTGTAAAAGACCATTTCTCTCCCTGCGCTCTGTTCAGGAGGAGGTTCTCTCGATAGGTAGTGTTTTTGGGATGAGAAAAAGTTTGCTTTAACAGTTTCTGTTGCTTTAGAAATTAGTCTCATTAGTATTTTTACAAACTGTAATCTGGGAATCATGTGTTTATAATAAACATGTAATGAGGATGTGATGGTGCTGGTGTGCATTTGTGACTCACAGTGATTTTGGACACTCTGTCTCCAAGCTCGGCTTTCTGTTTCTCACTGTCATTGAAGCGGGACTGCAGATCTGCTAACTGTCCCTCCACTTTCTTCTTCTTGTGCTCCACATCCTGTTTGGCCTGAGAGAGTGAGCGGATCTCCACCGTTAGCTCCGACGTCTCCTTCTCCAATGCCTGCTTTGCCTTCTCCAGGTTCGTCTTCACCTACACAATGTAAAAACAACAAAATTTAACATGAACAGGACATTACAATACAAAAGCAGCTATCATAATCGAGCTGATACAGTAAGGGGATATCTCTTAAGATGGCCAAAGGGACTAATGCAAGGGGAAGTGAACAAGGGCAAGTGTTATAAACCAGAGTGAAATGCAGGTCTCATACCCTTTTGGCCTGTTCAAGCTGTTCTGTGAGCTCCTCCACAGCCTGGGTGTGTTTCTGTCTCATCTCCTGCACCTGTGCCTCGTGGTTTCGGCTCTCCTCCTCTATCGCTCTCTTCAGCAGGGTCACTTCCTGTTCACGCTTTGCTCTGTAGGAAGTACAGCACTGTCAGGTGAGACTAATACCTGCTCTGAACAGGTAAGTACTCATAATTATTTATATCTGAATTATTGAATATGCACAATTTCATTATGTCCGACTCGCAAAACTCCGTCACTATCTTTGGGCCAAGTTTAGCCCCAGTGCATTCTGGGTAAGTCATGTGCTGATGCACCTCCAGTTAAGCATCAGTTTATTATTACAGAATAATGATATAATGGTGATGATGCTGCACTAGCCTGAGCTCCTGCTGCGTGGCCGTGGTGTCCAGCGTGTCCTCCAGCTCAGACTTCAGAGCCTCCAGCTCCTCCCCCAGGTCTCTCTTGGTTTTCTCTGCTTTGTTTCGGGCCACTCGTTCTGAGTCCAGGTCCTCTTGCAGGTCTGAGATGATGCCCTCCAGCTCGCGGATCTTCTTCAAGGCATTGTTCTTCTGTGCTGTCTCATCCTCCAGCCTGCAGACACACACACAATGATATTAGAACTTCAGGATCCTTCTCCTCACCTTACCATTGCCATGTTTGTGTTGTCATAGTGCTACATGACACTGCAACCTAGGGAATAGAGAGTAGGGAATAGGGAGTAGGGAATAGGGAGTAGGGAACAGGGAGTAGAGAATAGGGAGTAGGGAACAGGAAGTAGAGAATAGGGAGTAGGGAACAGGAAGTAGAGAATAGGGAGTAGGGAACAGGGAGTAGAGAATAGGGAGTAGGGAACAGGAAGTAGAGAATAGGGAGTAGGGAACAGGAAGTAGGGTGCCAGTGTGTCACCGTGCAAGCGCAGCCTGTAGCTCCTCCTCCTTCTTAGCAAGTTGAGCCTTTAGCTCAGCGATCTGCGCCTGCAGGTCTGCAATCTGTTCCTGCATGTCATTTGACTCTGCCTCCAACTTCCTCTTGAGCTTGTCGAGCTCCTGACGCGTCTTCTCTTCTTTCTTCAAACGCACTTCAGGTCAACAGTGAACACCACAAATTAACAATAGCATTAATTATTATTATTATTATTAGTAGTAGTAGTAGTAGTAGTAGTAGTAGTAGGAATTCCGCACACCTTCCAGTTCTGAGATCATGGACTCGTGCTTGTTCTTGAGCTTGGTCAGATTTTTAGATTTCTCCTCTTCTTCAGCCAGATTAGCACTGAAATCAGCAACACGCTCCTCTAAGAGCTTCCTCTCCTACACAAACACACACATACACACACACACAAACACAAACACACACACAAATAAGTGAAAATGTCCAAATATACAGCCGTACAGATGGAAGTCAAGGGGGCTCAATCCAGGCAGAGTGTTAGAACAGGACTGGGACAGGACCCAACTGTAAACATCCCACCTTCAGCAGTTTGTTGTTCTGGTCCTCCATCACCAGCAGGTCGTCCTCCAGTTTCTTGATCTTTCCCTCACAGGTGACCTTCTCCAGCTGCAGCTTCTGCCGTGCATCCTCCTCCTCCTCTAGTTGTTCCTCCAGTTCCTGAATACACCACCATCATCACCATCACCCATACAGACTAACACACACTCCTCCCGTTCATCATCACTGACACCAACACACCCCAATGTCACCACCAGCTCTTATACAGAACACACACAAACTTCTGATCATGAGAAACACAAACACTGACACGTGTGGTAATCAGGTTCTGCTCCGGTTCTTTCCTTGCTGATGAGAAGAGAAGCTCATTATGATAGAAGACATTTGGCTAAATCAGTTGTACTTAATGGAAGAAATATTTTTCAATCAGAGTGAACATGGAGGACAGTCCCACAGGGGCTCATTATACGGTGTGATGAGTCTTCTCTGCCCATCAACATGTCACTGTATCAATGTAACACACCTGCATCTGCTGATGCATCTTCTTCTTTTCGACCTGCAGGGTGGCACTCCGCTCCTCCTCCTCCTCTAGCCGTGCCTCCATTTCATGAAGGATTTCCTCCAGCTCCTGCTTCTTAGCGGCTAAACGCACTCGCATCTCCTCTGCCTCAGCATAAAGCTCAGTCTCAGCCTGGAGCTGCTCCTGCAGAGCGTTCCTCTCCTCCACCAGCTAAATAAAACATCAACAATATAAAGAGCATATAAAGTACAGCATTGTAAGCACCTCATCAGCACTTAAAATGGCTGCTCTGTGTTAAAACTGTAACCATACCAAACACAACAGGTGTCTCTGAATATCTGACCTGTAGCTGTGTTCAACTCCATACCTGTGTGTGTTTCAGTGTAATGTCTTTCAGCTCTGTCTCAAACTTCTGTGCTGAATCTTTGGCTTTCTGAAGCTCCTCCTCTTTCAGACTTAGCTCCTCCTCCTGACGTGTCACCTGGAGTAGAGGCTTCACCTGTAACAGGTAAACACACACACTTAGCTCAGGAAAACACTCATAAATACTGCTTATCCTACTGTAGGTAAACTCACTTCTATATTAAGGCTCATTTTGACAGTTTATTAAACACATGTTTAGAAAGTCTTACACATCTTAATCACAGTCTTACACATCTTAATCATTCCAGTGTACAGTTTGGCTTGAAATGTGTAAATATTATGAAAATTCAAATAGTATTTGAACACTGAAATTGGTTCAGGTCTAACAACCACACACTGGTGTCTGACCTTAGTGAAGAGTCTCCACCACTGCCAGTTCCTGAGCTTCAGATAAGCAGCACAGTTCCTCTGGATCACTCGCATCGCCGTGAGCTGCTGCTGACGCTTAGCAAATGCCCTGCACACACACACACACACACACACACAGTCAGTCTAACTCAAACCTGTATCATAGACACTCTGACCATGTGTGGTGTTTGGGCATGGTCCTCACTTTCTGGCGAGGAAGCCACGGGCCTGGGCCTGGAAGGCGATAATAATGACGGTGATCTTGAGGTCACGCTCCTCCTCCAGCTGAGCCAGAACTCCAGTCCTGAAAAAGATCTTACTCTGACCGATCCGGTACAGGTTAGGGTCCAGGTCCAGGTGTTTAATCTACAACAGGAAGAAGGGTGGGGTTAAAGTGGGACAATAAGCACTGCTGCTAATTCGTTATATAATTGCAGTGTACAACTTACAACTTTTGGCCATTTTAAGAGCTCTCATAATTATCATATCCATTTTTCTGCCCATCTGTTATTACTGTACTGTTACTTTACAGTTACTAGTGTTTACACAGTTATATTTACTTTATATTTTATACTTCTATATTTATAATTTTTTACTGAATACATTTATTTTAGCACTCTTGAATATTTCTTACTCTACTTTTTGCTGCTGCTGTAATGTGTGAATTTCCCTATGGGATTAATAAAGCGATCTATCTATCTATTTATCTATCTATCTGTGGATCTATATTCAGTAGTCTGATCTTACAGAAGCACATGGAGGTGATGGTTGCAGCAACTCACCATCAGTATGCAGGCCTGTTTTCCATCCATGAAGCCCTTTGGAATGGCGTTGGCTGCCAAAATCTCGTACCTGAACATCACAATAAGAACACTGAACTCAGAGAGCTACAGGTGCAATTATTTTATCTGTGAATAATTAAACAATTAGTTATTCATACAATATTCACATACCTGCAATGTCCTCACTGTCATTCCAACATGACTGCACTGTGTTTTTACTGTATACTGATGTGTGTGTGTGTATATATATATATATATATATATATATATATATATATATATATATATATGTTTGTGTGTGTGTGTGTGTGTGTGTACCTCTGTCTGAACTCCTGGAAGACGATGCGGTTGGGGAAGCCCTGCCTGCAAATCCTGATTCCCTCCAACACACCGTTACACCTGAGCTGCTCCAAAACGAGGTGAGCATCAAGCTTACCCGCCTGTGCATCACACACGCACACACGCACACACACACACACACAGATCAGCACAATCCCACTAACAGTATATCTCATATGGATTAATTGCATATACAACTGCACATATCTGCACTTTATTCCACATATAGTCCATTCTGATATCTATCTTTTATATCCTATCATATTTATATATATCATATTTCTATATTTTTCTTTTTCTATTTCTATGCAAGTCAATTCTGATTTATGCAAATTCTGTTTTTATGTCACTGGACAGTTGTAAAAAGCATTTCACTGCACCTTACTGTGTATGTTTGTGTGTGACATTCAATAAATTGTGAATTTGAATTTGTGAGATGGTCATGCTGTGGGTGTGGCAGGCTGTGGGAGAGAACACACCCTTTTCTCGTGATTGGGGATGATGCAGCGGACGAAGTTGGGCTGTGTGTTGTGAAGTGTGGTCATCAGTTTGGCGAGAGACTCTTTGTAGAGCTGGCCGACGGTACGGAACATTCCTTTCTTTGTCTTAGAGGAACTCGGCATGGAGCTGTCCGACATCTTCGCAATTGTATCCAGTCCCACCACACGGTCCGCTAGGGAAGGGGGGAAGGGGGGAAGGGAGGGGTTCATATTTAACATCTGCATATGGCAAAACAGTGATAATACAGGTTTTTATACAGTTACTGAAGCCTGCTGTTTAACTTCCTGTTTATTTGCTCACAGACTGCATGTCTTAGGAACTGAAATGTGTAATTTTCACCATTGACCAACTGCGTTGACCTCTAAAAGGGCGGTCCTTTTTCTTATTTTAACACAGAAAATTGCAGCTTGGAGGAGGTTTTAATAATAACAGTGAGAAATTTTCTGCTATTCACCCAACACCACTATAAATGATTCCATAATATAGAGGTAGTGGTATGCAGTCAGTTAGGGAGCTGGATTAAATACTATAATTCTCAACATCTACTTTTATGTTTTTACTGTTTATGGCTAACAAATTAACTATCTTGCTAATAATCCATACAGATAGGTAAGCGAATAAAGTCTCAATGTATAATGTATATGTACTTGGCCTAGTACTGCAAAATGAATAAAGTGCATTTTTGAAGATGGTGTAATTAGCCACAGCTAAGATTCATGGTTAAAGTGAAAATCACAGCTACATTGCTAACTGCACCAAACTAAAGAATTTTGCCTGTACTTTTTGTCCTGTTATGGTTACACTTTAGAGATGGAAAATTGCAGATTTATAGCTTTACTGAGGACTTACCATCCTTCCACAGATCCTGCACAAATGCAAAGGATGAATTGTTGAGCAGTGCGGTAACGTTATCGTTCAAGGGGTCCATGTTCTTTGTCAGCCATGCTACAGCATTATAGTCCACCTGCATCACACACAAACACACACAAACACACACACACACACACACACAGCAGATGTAAAACTCCACACAGGTATTCCACACAAAGAAAAGAGACGGATGTGTATCCTGAGCCGACTAATCAGATGATTGCTCCACACACCCTGCCAGCGTAGTGCAGCACGGAGAACTCGGTTTTGTCCTTCAGCTGTTTGGGTTTGGCGAATTTCAAATGATTAACATGTTGGTTTGTGAGCTTCTCTACGAACGACACGTCTGTGGCTTTAGGGAACCAACACTCCTCATCCAGCAGGGCCAAGATACCTGGAGGGTTTGTCTGTATACACACACACACACACACACACACAGGTTACTAAAGAGTTGAACTGGTTCAACTGAGCAGTGAAACACTATGGGCATTACCAAATGACATGAATGTCAGATTCTGCTGTGATGTTTATCAGTACAGCACGATGTCAGCATGTAGCTAGCTGAATAATGCACTGTAACTATTAGAGCAGTGTCACGAACGTGTGGTCATTAGTCCTGAAATTTTTAGGTAGCTTATTAGTGGTTTTCCACCACCAAGGGAGGGCAGCACCCAATCTCAAACTGTTCTGATGTATTTTCACTGATTTTCTGTCAGTAGCTGCTGCTCTGGAACTGAGAAGCCGGTGATATTAAAGGCAGAGAGCAGGCTAATAATGTACTTTACTTCATCTCCAACACACTCTACATGACCTTCTTCCTCTTCTGTCTTAAACCATGCTCCTCATGAGCATTTAGACATAATCGCAGAGTACTGTCCCTATGAAGATACCAACACACACTGACCGGCCGTTCGATGAGCTCGATGCAGGGCTGAAGGTCGAGACCGAAGTCGATGAAGTTCCACTCGATGCCCTCACGCTGATACTCCTCCTGCTCCAGGATGAACATGGTGTGGTTGAAGAGCTGCTGCAGCTTCTCGTTAGTGTAATTAATACACAGCTGCTCAAACGAGTTGTCCTGGAGAGCAATTAACATCACTGTTAGTCACAGCACTTAGCAATCATTTCTGCAATCATTTCTGATTTATCACAATGTGGTTATAATAGTCATTTCTAAACATTAGGAAACAGGCTTCTGAGGATGTGCTTGAGTCTGTGTTGCTCAGAAAAACAACTGTCTTCTGCAGAAGATAATTACAGAATGCAGCTCCCCATGACAGATTTTTCAGTCCAGTTTAATACTGTAAACTGTGAATATCATGATATGAAAGTGACACTGTTATTCGCCTGACGTCCTTCACACCTCAAAGATCTCGAAGCCGGCGATGTCCAGGATGCCGAGGAAAGATGCTCCTTGACGTTTGGTTTTATCCAGAGCTTTGTTGACACGAGAAAGAATCCACCTGAACAGACGCTCATATGTTGCCTTTGCTAAAGCTTCCACTGCGAAATCAGCCTACACACACACACACTCATAAATATGACACAGGATGTGTTTAATAGTATTTTTCTGTAATACTTAAGATTAGAATGACAGAACGGTGGTCATAATGGTGTGGTGGTGTCACCTGCTCTTTGGTCTGGGCTTTCTGTACGACCTCTCGGCCGACTTTAATACGTGGAGTCAGAATGGCACGAGTGAAATCTGTCACATTGATGCCCGACAGGTGACAGACCTTCTGTGCAGCTGTGGGAGAGACATTATTTTCATTCTTACCGCCTTTGTTTTTATTTTACAAATCAAATGAAGTTTAACTGAAGTGTGCTGGTGTGAACACGGACCGGTGTTGTCGGGCATGGTGGCCTGCTCCTGGTTCCTCTCTTTTTTAAACTCGATGTTGCCAAGCTGCAGCACTGTTGACACCACCTTCAGGATTCCTGATGAGTAAACACATCACAGTCTTATTTATATTCAGCTTTTAGAATGTGTATTTATCTCTGCTGTAGTGTCACTTGATGATATGTCTTTAGATTTTACAGTAACTCTAATATTTTTATGGAATTCCTCAGTCAGTCTTCTCTTCATCTCAGTGTTGATCAAAATAAACAGTCTCTATGGAAACCCTTTCTCATGGTTGTGCTAGCGTTGCCTTTGAGTCACTTTAGTGAGTGTGTGTTGTTACCTATCCTCTCCTCATCAGTGAAGCCCATGATGTTCATTGCCTCCATTGTTTCTTCGTACATCTCATCGTCCTGTGACCCTGGGATCTGGACATGTCCCTCTACCAGGAAGCGGTACTTATTGAAGTTCTCCAGCAGGAGTTCCTCTGGGGGAAGACAGGAAAGACAGCATGATGGAGAGCAAGAAGAGGGAACAGACTACGATTGTTTGTTCGTGGTGAATGACACACCACCCACTCCACTGCGTGCTAACTTTCATACTCCTGATGATTGTCTGACTGTCTGGTGGACACTTTATGACTTTATGAAAGATCTCTGAATCATTGTACTGCTCACATTACATGGCATCGCAATGCATCATATCAGAACTGCCAAGTTGATGATGAATACGCCCACTCTCCACCCTGAATACGCCCACTCTCCACCCTGAATACGCCCACTCTCCACCCCGAATACGCCCACTCTCCACCCCGAATACGCCCACACTCCACCCCGAATACGCCCACTCTCCACCCCGAATACGCCCACTCTCCACCCCGAATACGCCCACTCTCCACCCCGAATACGCCCACACTCCACCCCGAATACGCCCACTCTCCACCCTGAATACGCCCACTCTCCACCCTGAATACGCCCACTCTCCACCCCGAATACGCCCACTCTCCACCCCGAATACGCCCACTCTCCACCCCGAATACGCCCACACTCCACCCCGAATACGCCCACTCTCCACCCCGAATACGCCCACTCTCCACCCTGAATACGCCCACACTCCACCCTGAATACGCCCACACTCCACCCCGAATACGCCCACTCTCCACCCCGAATACGCCCACTCTCCACCCCGAATACGCCCACTCTCCACCCCGAATACGCCCACACTCCACCCCGAATACGCCCACACTCCACCCTGAATACGCCCACACTCCACCCTGAATACGCCCACTCTCCACCCTGAATACGCCCACACTCCACCCTGAATACGCCCACACTCCACCCTGAATACGCCCACTCTCCACCCTGAATACGCCCACTCTCCACCCTGAATACGCCCACACTCCACCCTGAATACGCCCACTCTCCACCCTGAATACGCCCACTCTCCACCCTGAATACGCCCACACTCCACCCTGAATACACCCACACTCCACCCTGAATACGCCCACTCTCCACCCTGAATACGCCCACACTCCACCCTGAATACGCCCACTCTCCACCCTGAATACGCCCACTCTCCACCCTGAATACGCCCACACTCTAACAAAAGCAGCACCCAACTGGTGTCTGTCTTTTTAAAACACTTGAATGTGCTACAGTCAGAAGCAGCTGCAGGATCTAAACTGTTTAGCTGTAAACCAGCACACTCTTCAGAAACTGGCAGTTATTGAGCTCTGAGCATTCCCTCAGTGATGTAGAACTTCCTCTGCCACTGTTATTCTCATGACACCAAGAGCATCTTTTCCTTCCTACTGTCAGATAACCAGGCTGCTGCTCAGATCTTGCCGAGTTGGCAGCAATCTGAGTAGATTAATATCTAAAGATGAATCACAGCAAGACTAGGCTGCTGTATTTTCCTGGAAATGCCCATGCCTTGGTCTTGCTATCTGCTTTGAGAGCTGGACTACTTGGACACCCCATGCTACCACCCCCAAATACCCCCACCACCACCACAACTAATGACAATGACCCTGCAACAATCTGCACTAGAATAAGAACATAAACATTTCATCACTCTGGATTAGAGCTTTGGCCAAATGGCGTAAATGTAATAGTGTTTGCTAGTACCGCGCAGTTTTTCCTTGGCTCCTGCCACCATGTAGTAGAAGATGTGGAAAGTTCTTTCTGTTTTTGCCTGTCGGATACAGCGTGACTTTTCCAGCAGGTCTGAGAGCTGTGTTCAGGAAACACACAGTTAGTGTTTTGGAGTGTTTTTAGTTAGGGATTGGGTTTTTAAATTCTGGCCTTTAGAATTGTTTCCCATTACTGCATTCCTGGTGCAGGGTTTAGAGATATAGTTAAAGTTTGAGGAGGTAGAAGTTGGTCATTTTGATTAGAATTATGCCTAAAGGTTATATTTATGTTTGAGTTAGTTGTACAGTTCAGATTTAGTACACAAAAATTTAGTAGTGTTACTATTTATAGTTTTGGTTGTTTAGTGTTGATATTAAGTCTTTAGTGTTAGAGGGGTTAGAGTAAACTGATAACGTATTTTGTGTGTGTGCGTGTGTGTGTGTGTGTGTGTGTGTGTGTGTGTTTGAGTGTATAAGGATACAGGTTTCGATGTTCGCCCCAACAATGTAGCCTGTTACATCAAAGTTAATCCGGATGAATTTACCCTGTGGAAAAAGCAAAGGAATGACAGGATGTTGAATGATGTCATGGAGTTTTACTTCCTATGTGCTGAAGGAAGTAAACACTGTTCAGGCAGAAACTCACGAATCGTGATGAGTTGTCATTCTTGATGGTCTTGGCGTTACCGAACGCCTCCAGAATAGGATTGGCCTGCAGAAGCTGCTTCTCCAGCTCCCCCTACAGGCAGGAAGGAGAACACCAGGGCAAAAATACACACAAAAATACACACATTATCACACACACACACACACACACACATTTTTAGATCCATTCTCATACGCAGCCTCACATTCAGTTCATTCAGTTCACTCATGTTTAAACCCGACATGTTTACAGCAGGAATTTCCTGTTAGTCTGAACACTCTGTAAACTTTCACAATCAGATGGAGAATCTGCTGCTCAATGAGACAAATTCTGTGTCTCAACCCTGTTTTCTGTTTTCAAGTTCACGTCAGAATTATGAAATGTTGACATGGAGATTCACTCACGGTGCTTTTCCTTAAATCTTCTCAGATTCTTGAACTCACTAATTAGCCATTTCTCTAGCAACACACACCATGCCAAACACTGACAGCGCTTTTAACAACAGACATTGTCACAAAGCAGCTTTACAGAAATGTATAAATTCCAGATATAAATTTTAAATGTATACATTTATACCTAATGAACAATAGTTGGTAGTTAACTAACCTGCATTTTAGCTAGTTAACCTCTTAGCAAACTGATAGTAGTGTCTCTAAACGAAGTCACTTTAGATAAAATATGATATGTTTTTACTTCACACTATCATTAAACCGATACGACTTTACACTTTACATTGGCTTCAGTGTTACTGTTCTCACTGCTGAGCTTGACCTTGCTCCTGCTTTACACACTTGAAGTGGACAAGGGAGACTTGAAAACAGTAATGAGATGCAGATCTGATTTATTATTTTATATAACTGAAGTGATTTCTCTCAGAGACTCACCCTGACATCAGAGAGGAAAAAGAAAAGAGTGATGTGTACCCAACAGAGGAGAGAGTGCCGGAGGGGCGGAGGTCACCAGAAACTTCAGATGCTAATACACACACATACACACACACACACATACACACACATACACACAGAAATAAAGAGAGACAGGGAGCAGGAGGAAAAGGAAATAAGGGAAAGATGACAGAGAGAGAGAGAGAGAGAGAGAGAGATCTGAATCCCATAAACACTGATAAAACAAATGACCACTATTGCAACTACACACACCCTCTACCAAACTCATACACACACACACACACACACACACACACACAGAGCATCTCCTGTGTGAGTGTGTTCTGTATGTGTAGTGATCTTCACACTCATGTAGCACTATAGTGCATTATAAACTACTGTAACATATGAGTTTAACAGAGGGTGTTTAACTACCTGTGTGTGATTAATATGTGTGACAGGAAATGACATCATCCAATCCAAAAGGAAGTACACTCTCATGCTCACAAACCGGGTGACACTGTTTCAGTGCCAGTGCATCGCTGACAGTGAAAGAGTTTAAACAATCTCAGATGGGGGAAATACATCTGTCCATCAAACCTCATTTTTACAAATTTATATTACTAGAAAATGATTATTACAATTTTTAGCTGAGGATAAAATCAGCAGTTTGTATCGTGTGTGTCCCGCCATGTAAGACTTTCTCACACTCGTCACGCTGTGAGTCGCGTCCAGTGACTGGATATAAGGTGGACAACGTGGCGCTGCTGATTCTCACGAAGCTGTTGTGAAGCCAGATGGAAAACCGTACACATCCGTCCTGTTCTGTCTAATTTACACTAATTTAACTCCGTTAGGCTTCATGCGAAGGGTAAAGTTTAAAACACAGTTCTTCATGGTACAGCGCTCTCTGACTACCCCTAGTACCGAGTCCATTTCCTGAGACAGACGAGTTTTTTCTCCTTCACTCCTTCACGTTAAACTCACTTCAGCCGTGACTGCTCTATCGGGTTTATTACTGACCACTTATTCATTAAAAACAGAATTCCAATATAATATCATATGCTGCTGGTATATTATCCAGAGGAGGACGATTTCCCCCTGATGAGTGTAGGCTCTTGCCAAGGGTACTTACTCCTCAAGTAGTATTCAGACGGGATTAGTTTTACAGACATGTGATCATGTGATCATGTGATGGGATTAGTGATCTGTGTATAAATCACAGATATGGGCGTGGCTTAACCACTACACTAAAAACTCCACATGTACTATACACACATCACACTGAATGTTCTGATCTTTATTATCTATAAGTGCTTGTTGTAGGGGGCGTGGACACGCTTGATCGTTAGCAGGTCACATGACGATAACATTGTAGTGTGTATCTGTGCTAGGAGCTTAGTAACTTCCCTAAAAGCCCCGGAAGTGTGTTTTCTCTGACACGCCCTTTTACATCTCATCTATATTTTACTGCTCCGCGTTTTAAACTTTTGTTTTTGGAGACAGGAGAAAAGAGAAAAAGAAAAGAGCGAGTGCTTCCTGGAGCGTCTTTATACTGAAGAAAATGCGCAAAACCTCTTTACAGGATTTAAGGCAGTGTTTACCGACACGTCCGTTCAGACGGGATAAATATCACCTGCGGTTATTTCTACTGCTCAGTTTATAGAAGAGAAAATACGCCGTGATCTTTGCAGACGTGGGCACCGGCAGTTCGTAAAATATTACTGACACGACAGGTTCGGAGTAAAATCCCAGAGATACTCCGGGAAAAATTACATCACACACCTCACACATGGAAAACTAATCCCGTCTGAATAAGGGTTTAGCTGTAAGGAGTTTTTCTGCTGAGTGTCTAAAGCAGATTTCAGCAAGTCTGTGTTGTGAAAATTAACATAAAAACATGAACTAAAATAAAACTATTCTAAAACTAATAACTAATAAAACATGGGTCAGTTTGTCCATCTTTTGCCCTCCCATATTTGTGATGGCCACACCCCCTTCAACAATGACCGTTAAAAACTGTACTGCAGCCACTAGAGGGCGTCAGAGTCGGTTTGGCTTCTGCTTTCAGCTGCTGTCACGTTGTCCACCATATACACAGTCATTGGTCAGGGCATGCAGGTTTCCGAATGTAACACACACACACACACACGCACACACACACGCGCACACACACACACACATAAAGGAACTCCAGCATTCACTTTACTCACATAGGCCAACTGCTGTCCTGCATGTTGCTATTCAGGGGAAATCGATTAGACAAACGTTAAACTAAAGACGTTTCTGTCTCCATGAAAGCAACGCAACCAAGCAGCGGCTAATCAGGTCAGAATGGAAGCTAATGTTCCAGTTAGCATCACATAATCACCTCACATCATGCTAACTCACAACATTACCATTCACTCTGTATTAACCGCAATAACATTAGCTTAGCTGAGTTGTCTGTTTAATAATCTTGCATGATTAGATTTATACACACTCTCACTCAGCACACACACACACACACACACACAAAAAGCAAACATAAATAATACAATAATTTGATTATGACTCATCATTCAGACCTGAGTGAAGCAGTAAGACACGTTAGCATGTCACTGAGCTAAAAACCATCAAATAACCAGTAGAAAATATTAATATATTTAAATATTGACCTTTTAAATATAACTTTAGAACTCTAATCTTTTATACATGTATATAATATAATGTATTGTTGAGTGTGTGTGTATGTGTGTGTGTGTGTGTGTGTGTTATACGTACAGCGCTTGTGTCTTTCTTGCCTTTGTGTGATGATGCCACAACAGCCAAATACTGAATCACCTTCTTAGTATTCTCTGTTTTACCTGCACCAGATTCACCTCTGTAACATACACAGACACACACACACACACACACACACAGAGAGAATATAATGAAGATCAGTGTAGAGGGCAGATTTCCTCCTCGTTCCCTCTGGAACATTTATAAACACACTTTCTGTCATGTCCATCATACACTCTTTCGATTCAACACTTTTTAAACACTATTTAAACACTTTACTCACAGCTGGAGTTTTACTGAGACTGAACGAGAATCTAAACCAGTACAGCGGGGTTCAGTTCTTCAGTATTGGCTTCCTGTAATTATCGAGCTGTGTGTGTGTGTGTGTGTGTGTGTGTGTGTGTTGGTCCACTCACGTGCAGAGAATAGACTGGTCCTCTCGATCTGCAGAGAAATACATAAACAGTCATTAGGCTTTCAGGTAAAGACGAGCATGGCTGTGTCCCAAACGCTGTGTGCTGAGTGTATTAGTGTAGTGCGCTGCTCTGTATCAAACTCTGCTGTAAACACACACTCCGTGTGAAGCTGGGCAGACATCTACACACACACACACACACACACATACACACACTCACACACACACACACATACACACACACATTCACACTCACTCACACTCACACACACATACACACACTCACACACACACACACACACACTCACACACACACACATACACACACACACACACTCACACACACACACATACACACACACACATACACTCACACTCACACACACATACACACACTCACACACACACTCACACACACATACACACTCACACACACTGCCTGTTCACTGCTCTCTTCCTAATTAGGGCACAGAAACTGAATCTGACACACACACACACACACACAGGCACGCACACACACGCACACACATACACACACACACACAGTGTGAACTTCAGTGAAAATGAAGTGTTTAAAACAACACTACAGAATGTGTCACTCCCTGTTCCCTGCAGTGCATTATGGGTGTTTCTGTATCCCCTAGACTACATCACTTGGACGTTCTCCTGCTGCAGTGCATTGTGGGATTTCAGCTGTGAACTGGATCTTTTACACTACACACGCACACACGTTTATAAAATAACAAACCTGCATAACTAGTGTACATTTTACAAACTACACACTAAATACACACTAACTACTAACAACACCCTAACCACCAACTACACACCAACCTCTAACTACACACTAACCACCAACTACACACCAACCTCTAACTACACACTAACCACTAACTACACCTTAACCACTAACTACACCTTAACCACTAACTACACACTAACCACTAACTACACCTTAACCTCTAACTACACCTTAACCACTAACTACACACCAACCTCTAACTACACCCTAACCACCAACTACACACCAACCTCTAACTACACCTTAACCACCAACTACACACCAACCTCTAACTACACACTAACCACTAACTACACCTTAACCACTAACTACACACTAACCACTAACTACACCTTAACCTCTAACTACACCTTAACCACTAACTACACACCAACCTCTAACTACACCCTAACCACCAACTACACACCAACCTCTAACAACACCTTAACCACTAACTACACCTTAACCTCTAACTACACCTTAACCACTAACTACACACTAACCTCTAACTACACCTTAACCACTAACTACACACTAACCACTACCTACACCTTAACCTCTAACTACACCTTAACGACTAACTACACCTTAACCTCTAACTACACCTTAACCTCTAACTACACCTTAACGACTAACTACACCTTAACCTCTAACTACACCTTAACCACTAACTACACCTTAACCACTAACTACACCTTAAACACTAACTACACCTTAACCTCTAACTACACCTTAACCACTAACTACACCTTAACCTCTAACTACACCTTAACCACTAACTACACCTTAACCACTAACTACACCTTAAACACTAACTACACCTTAACCTCTAACTACACCTTAACCACTAACTACACCTTAACCTCTAACTACACACTAACCACTAACTACACCTTAACCTCTAACTACACACTAACCACTAACTACACCTTAACCTCTAACTACACCTTAACCTCTAACTACACCTTAACCTCTAACTACACACTAACCACTAACTACACCTTAACCTCTAACTACACCTTAACCTCTAACTACACCTTAACCTCTAACTACACCTTAACCACTAGCTACACCTTAACCACTAGCTACACCTTAACCTCTAACTACACCTTAACCTCTAACTACACACTAACCTCTAACAACACCTTAACCTCTAACTACACCTTAACCACTAACTACACCTTAACCTCTAACTACACCTTAAACACTAACTACACCTTAACCTCTAACTACACCTTAACCTCTAACTACACCTTAACCACTAACTACACCTTAACGACTAACTACACCTTAACGACTAACTACACCTTAACCACTAACTACACACTAACCACTAACTACACCTTAACCTCTAACTACACCTTAACCTCTAACTACACACTAACCACCAACTACACACTAACCTCTAACTACACCTTAACCTCTAACTACACCTTAACCACTAACTACACCTTAACCACTAACTACACCTTAACCTCTAACTACACCTTAACCACTAACTACAGCTTAACCTCTAACTACACACTAACCACTAACTACACCTTAACCACTAACTACACCTTAACCTCTAACTACACCTTAACCACTAACTACACCTTAACCTCTAACTACACACTAACCACTAACTACACCTTAACCTCTAACTACACACTAACCTCTAACTACACACTAACCTCTAACTACACCTTAACCTCTAACTACACCTTAATCACTAACTACACCTTAACCTCTAACTACACACTAACCACTAACTACACCTTAACCTCTAACTACACACTAACCACTAACTACACACTAACCTCTAACTACACACTAACCACTAACTACACCTTAACCTCTAACTACACCTTAATCACTAACTACACACTAACCTCTAACTACACCTTAACCACTAACTACACACTAACCTCTAACTACACCTTAACCTCTAACTACACACTAACCACTAACGACACCTTAACCTCTAACTACACACTAACCTCTAACAACACCTTAACCTCTAACTACACCTTAACCACTAACTACACACTAACCTCTAACTACACCTTAACCAACTGTACACTAAATGATGACACACGGTTCACACAGACACTATACACTAAACACTTTATACCAAACAGTAAACACTGAACTCTACAAACTATACATTAAACACTACACAACAAACACTATACATTAAACACTACACAACAAACACTATACATTAAACACTACACAATAAACACTATCCACTAAACACTACACAATAAACACTATCCACTAAACACTACACAATGAACACTATACATTAAACACTACACAACAAACACTATGCAGTATACTATGCACTAAACACTGTACACTTAACTTTAAACCTTAACACTAACCCTGATCCTAAACTAGTGACTGAACACGAGTGCGCTAAGCTAACGCTAATATCATAGTGCACTTAGTGTTCTGTAATTACACAGAAAATTTAACAAGACTCTTAGTGAACAGAACGTGTGTGTGCGTGTGCATGTGTGTGTGCAAGCATGCACACGTGTGTGTGTAAAACTGCAATTTACACACACTGTACTTTGTCAAGTCGACATGCTAACCACAGTGTGTCAAGTGTGTGAACATTAGCACACACACTCACATTCAGTACATTTAGCACCATGTGTTCTCTGGTGGATTAAACAGCGGTCTGTAGTGTTGATTTGTGTTTCATGGTATTTAAAACCTAAAGCTCATTTATATGAGACACGGCTCGTACGTGTCAGGGTGGAGTGTGTGTGGGGGGTATTTATTTCTGCACTGGGGCAGTAAATATGGATGTGTTCATGTCAGTACTGACTGTCTGATTATTATACACCTGTACTGACCGTCTGATTATTATACACCTGTACTGACAGTCTGATTATTATACACCTGTACTGACTGTCTGATTATTATACACTGTACTGACTGTCTGATTATTATACACCTGTACTGACAGTCTGATTATTATACACCTGTACTGACAGTCTGATTATTATACACCTGTACTGACTGTCTGATTATTATACACATGTACTGACAGTCTGATTATTATACACTGTACTGACCGTCTGATTATTATACACATGTACTGACTGTCTGATTATTATACACCTGTACTGACCGTCTGATTATTATACACCTGTACTGACAGTCTGATTATTATACACCTGTACTGACTGTCTGATTATTATACACTGTACTGACTGTCTGATTATTATACACCTGTACTGACAGTCTGATTATTATACACCTGTACTGACAGTCTGATTATTATACACCTGTACTGACAGTCTGATTATTATACACCTGTACTGACTGTCTGATTATTATACACTGTACTGACCGTCTGATTATTATACACATGTACTGACTGTCTGATTATTATACACCTGTACTGACTGTCTGATTATTATACACCTGTACTGACTGTCTGATTATTATACACCTGTACTGACCGTCTGATTATTATACACCTGTACTGACCGTCTGATTATTATACACTGTACTGACCGTCCGATTATTATACACCTGTACTGACCGTCTGATTATTATACACCTGTACTGACCGTCTGATTATTATACACCTGTACTGTCTGATTATTATACACTGTACTGACTGTCTGATTATTATACACCTGTACTGACCGTCTGATTATTATACACCTGTACTGTCTGATTATTATACACCTGTACTGACCGTCTGATTATTATACACCTGTACTGACCGTCTGATTATTATACACCTGTACTGACTGTCTGATTATTATACACTGTACTGACTGTCTGATTATTATACACCTGTACTGACCGTCTGATTATTATACACCTGTACTGACCGTCTGATTATTATACACATGTACTGACTGTCTGATTATTATACACCTGTACTGACAGTCTGATTATTATACACCTGTACTGACTGTCTGATTATTATACACTGTACTGACCGTCTGATTATTATACACATGTACTGACTGTCTGATTATTATACACCTGTACTGACAGTCTGATTATTATACACCTGTACTGACTGTCTGATTATTATACACTGTACTGACCGTCTGATTATTATACACCTGTACTGACCGTCTGATTATTATACACTGTACTGACCGTCTGATTATTATACACCTGTATGACTGTCTGATTATTATACACCTGTACTGACCGTCTGATTATTATACACCTGTACTGTCTGATTATTATACACTGTACTGACTGTCCGATTATTATACACTGTACTGACCGTCCGATTATTATACACCTGTACTGACCGTCTGATTATTATACACCTGTACTGACAGTCTGATTATTATACACTGTACTGACAGTCTGATTATTATACACCTGTACTGACCGTCTGATTATTATACACCTGTATGACAGTCTGATTATTATACACCTGTACTGACAGTCTGATTATTATACACCTGTACTGACAGTCTGATTATTATACACCTGTATGACAGTCTGATTATTATACACCTGTACTGACAGTCTGATTATTATACACTGTACTGACAGTCTGATTATTATACACCTGTACTGACCGTCTGATTATTATACACCTGTATGACAGTCTGATTATTATACACCTGTACTGACAGTCTGATTATTATACACCTGTATGACTGTCTGATTATTATACACCTGTACTGACAGTCTGATTATTATACACCTGTATGACAGTCTGATTATTATACACCTGTACTGACAGTCTGATTATTATACACCTGTACTGACCGTCTGATTATTATACACCTGTACTGACCGTCTGATTATTATGATTATAGTTAGAGTTATTATTGTATCTGATTAAATAAGGTTCATTAATCCACTGAGATTATCACGCTTGTGTTCAGTGTCATTAAGAAGCTTCATGAAGTTTAATGCTGCAGTTTCCTGTACTGCATGTGTGTAACATGAAAAGTCAGAATGAAAACAAGCTACAGACCAGCTGTACAGAAACACAAGTGTGTGTGTGTGTGTGTTTTACCCTGCATCATGTTCCTGTAGGCATTGTCAGTGATGGAGTAGATGTGTGGGGGAACCTCGTGACGTTTCTTGCCCTTGTACATGTCGATGATCTTCTCTGAGTAAATCGGCAGCATTTTGTAAGGATTCACCACAACACAGAAGAGACCAGAGTACGTCTACACACACACACACACACAAAGAATTTATAGCTTGGTGAGGTGTTACGTGTTGCTTTGAAGAGGTTTAACTTGTTGACAGCTTCTCATGTAATGTGTTGATGCATTGAGGTGTGTGTGTGTATTGGAGGTGTGCTGTAGTGAAACTTGTTAAGTTGTGTGTATTTACATAGATGAGGCCAGAGAAGTATCTCTCGCGCAGGTTGTGGAGAACAGATGCTTCGTTGAGGCAGGTGAGCTCAGCCATGTCCTCCACCTTACTGAACTTGGGCGGGTTCATCTTCTGGACATCGTCCTTGTTGACGGTGATCTTCTTGCCATTGTCCACCAGCTCCACCAGCACCTCATCGCCCTTCTCCTCCTTCATGCTGGCCGCTTCGAAGCCATGTTTCTCCGACGGAACCCACACCAGCTTCTTGGCGGCCCAGTCAGCCTGCGCCACAGGGCTGTTGAAGAAGTCTTTATCGGCAAAGAGGAACTTCTCATCCTCGCTCAGGGTCTTCTTACTCATCCTGCCGTCAGGTCGGGACAACTGCAGAGACCGATCATTATAACACACATTTCTTTACTGTCTGTACATTATATCACACACACACACACACACACACACATGGTTTTATTTCTGTTGAGTGTGGACAAACCACACAAGCTTTAAATCTAAATCAGTCATGTGAACTTTAACATTATCTACTTACATAAACATGATATTGTGCTAGGTAGATTGTGTGCTATTGTGCCAGCAATATATGGCCAAAAGTATGTGCACCCTGACCTTCACACCCATATGTGGTTCTTCTCCAAACTGTTACCACAAAGTCTGAAGCACACAATTGTATAGAACGTCTCTGTGTGCTGTAGCTTTACAGTTTCCCTTCACTGGAACTAAGAGACTCAAACCTGCTCCAGCATGACAATGCCCCTGTGCACAAAGCGAGCTCCTGAAGACATGGTGTGTGAAGGTTGGAGTGGAAGAACTCGAGTGTCCTGCACAGAGCCCTGACCTCAACCCCACTGAACACCTTTGGGATGAACTGGAACACCGACTGAACCCCAGACCTCCTCGACATCCCAACATCAGCGCCTGACCTCACTAATGCTCTTGTAGCTGAATGAACACAAATCCCCACAGCCACGCTCCAACATCTAGTGGAAAGCTTCCCAGAAGAGTGGAGCTCATTATAACAGCAGCATGTGAAGTGATGTATCAGATTAATTGGAGGAAGTTGGTTAAAATATGACACACACTTGAAGTTCACTGAAAAGTAGCAAACTAATCGCTTAAACATGCAAAATTTCACGCTCGGTTTTATCCCACAAATAATCGAGCAGTATTTCATGTTGTGTAGCTTAAATTACACACGTCTTCAAATGGTTCGTGTGATCCAGACCACTCGTTACGTGTTTCCTCATGTTATAGACGCTGAGATAAAAATCTCATGTGTGAGAAAATCCCTGAATGATGTAGGGAAGGGGTTAACGCTAGCTTTAGCATGCACTATCCGGTGGGAATTTGAGCCTCAGGGTTTAATGGGAGATTAATTTAACCCATACACAGCGGCGTTGCTTTAAACGTCTAGCGATGCCATCGCCCACTGCAGAATTCCCACAATTCCCAGCGGAGCCTGAGTTTAGGTCTGAGAACTGCAGCTGGGAAATGAGACGGCGGAACCAAACTGTTGCTCACTTCCCCTAAACCCTAAACCCTACGTTCTACACCCTAAACCCTAAAACCTACACCCTACACACACACACACACAATAGAAGGCAGTAATGTTGACTAAAACACGCCATCAGAGTGGTGTGTGTATGTTGCAGCCATGTTTCCCGCAGGCGTGTAGGGGTGCTGAGGTTCAGTCGCGTGCTGTGATGCCCTTATAAGGCCGAGTGAGCGTGGAGTTAAACATCCGAGCGACTGAACGAGCAAACACACTCCTTATAGGGAAGAGTTATTCACCATGAACACACACACACACACACACAAACAGCGTTTATCCTGAAATGATAACACAGGAACGGCAGAAGGGTGGAGGAGTCACACACACACACACACACATACACACACACACACACACACACACACACTGAGGAGACAGTGTGTTAGGACATTATACTCCGTGTGAGAGAGAGAGAGATTCAAACAGTTGCCACTTATTAAACATTAATAACACTGAACCATTTAAACAGACGCACACACACACACGCACACACACACGCACACACACACACACGCACACACAGAGTCCTGTGGGAAAATCATCTTAAATGGTTCAGTTAATAGACATTTAATCATTTGATCAGTTAATGTAACGTTAAACTGTAAACAATTCTATTACAATTGATGTTTTTTTTTACTCACTGTGATTGTGAACAGAAATTATTTCACATATTTGTGGTATAAACATTTATAAACACACTTAAATAAATCTAAACAATGCTCCTGAAGGGTTTGTTACTAGTACAGCTAGCATAGTTTTAATTCGTTCTGTTTAGTTAGCTATTGTTTGTTGTAATTAGCTTAGTTGGGATTTGTTTTCGTTAACGCAGCTCTCAGTAATGCTCAGAAAATCTCCTTTTATAAACTTCATGTGAGGATCAGAACTTCTGCTACATGTGGAACATGATGAGAACCTGAATCTAAAGCCTTGTTATTGAGAACGTCTGAGAGCGCAGTGAACATTCCTGACATTAAACTCCAGAACTCTGGAGCGATGGCAGAAAAACAGCTGATTTTCTCACTGAGAGACGTTTAGCCTTTAAACAAACACACTGAGTGTTTACGGAGATCAGGCCGGGGCTTCCTGCATCGTCCAGTCATTTCAAACAAGTTTCATTTCAGCTCCATCACTCGGTTTAGTTTTTCTGGTGAGGAACTAAATGCTATGTGCGCTCTGAGCCTCAGCGAGCCTCTCTGGCATGATGCCTAGAAAACTCGTGACCTTTCCATGGAGCTGTTTGACCCCTGGTCCTGTGAAACCTTCTATCCTTCTTCTCTCCTCCTTCTCATCTCTTTTTCACTGCAAATCTCTTTTTATTCAGCCACAGAGTGAGCTGTTTACTTTACAGTTTTATCAGAATGAGAACAGATACAATATGCTAACGCTGCTAGTGTCTAACGCTCCACACTTTAGCATGATGTTTATCTTCCTGTGCAGGCTGCAAAACTCAATGTTCATGAAAAAAAAATCATGTGCTTTTAGCTCGTATCTGGGACATGCTCAGCTCATTTTTTATCCACAGGCATGTCAGCTCACTCACAAAGCTCTTTTCTGATCCCAGGTCAGTTCTCAGAGTGTGTTAGATTCATTGGTGGGATTAGCGTTAGCTCAGACACCACGAGGTAGAACATCAACTCTGATAAACCTGAAGTGGTGAACATTAACCTCCTAATGTCCAGCTTTACACTCCGAACTGATTAGACACGCTGAGAAGGACGCGTTGTGTAAGAGCTCTTTTCTTTTAAAGCGGTTTCGTTTCTTCAGCACGGAGCTGGAAAGTGGGACACTTTTTCATGTTGTTCATTACTCACTAACTTTATAAATAAATAGAATCAAATGCTAAATGAGAAATGAACTGAACTCACAGCCTCCTGATCACTTACAACCTTCACCACTCAGCTAACGGCAAAAAACTAATCACTTATTATTGGACAAAATTTCAAGAGTGCACTTGTTTATAATTCCGATAATCTTGAAAATCCTACATCTCTTTAAATAATGTAATTTTCATATTAATAATGAATATTCACGATAACAATATGAGCACCAGGTTAATTTAAAGTAACGTCGTGATTAGTGTCTAACAGCTAGAAAACAGAACACAGCAGATCTCTGTCCTGGGTAAGTTATAAAATATGAAAGTCTGAAACAGCTGATGTTGAGTCTGATGTTGATTCTGATGTAAAGTGGTGTGTTTTATGAAACTGAGTGCTAAATTAGTGGAAGCTAATGTAACTACGCTAACCTGACTAAGCAACAGGTGGTTGATTACTTTCTATTTATATAAGCAACAAGCAACATTTAAACTGAGATTTTCTCAATTCTATGCAAATTCGTTATAATCGGCTCGATTGATTCCTCAGACCAATCGTACGGAGCGTGAGGTCCGACGTTTCTTCAGTTCCCCGCTCACAACTTCAGTTCCTACCTGCAGTTAGTTCCTGTTTACTGTTTGACACAAAAATAAAAAAAAAACAAAAACATGGTTTCGTTTTATTCTGTCATATTAAATGTGTACAGAGACGTTATGAGGAAAAATAAAGCGTGGAAGGAAGTAGCAGAGATGGTTGGTGTCTCTGGTGAGTGTAAGTAGTTAGTACCGTTAGCTCGCTTTGCTGATCTAATCTGCAAACGAAGCTAATATGAACCTGAGCACGTAACACGTAAATCACACACGTGATTTTCACACTGATTAGTGTGCTATTTAATAATTTGTGTTTAACTCGTTAGCTTTAGAAGCTACACAGAGCTACTACTGTTTCTCATCTGAACTAAAAAAAATACTGGACAGGCCACGCCCACAAGCGACAAACTACAAGCGACTCGAGAGACTCCTCACCTGTTAGTGTAAAAGTAGAGTCAATAATCGATAATGAAAATCAGTTCAAATCCTGATTAGAGTTTTATAGAATTTCATAAAGCTGATACTCAAACACACCACTATAAACTGATTCAATATTTAATCAATTAATCTGGTATTCCCTTCAGTCTCTCAGTCTGTGATTGTATTAATATATATTAAAGTCATGTGGGACTTCAGGTCGACAGACAGACAGACAGACAGACAGGTGGACGGACAGACAGACAGACAGACAGACAGACAGGTGGACAGACAGACAGACAGACAGACAGACAGGTGGACAGACAGACAGACAGACAGGTGGACAGACAGACAGGTGGACAGACAGACAGGTGGACTGGTGAAGAGGACAAATTGGCAGGTGATGTCCCTCCAAAGCCAGATTAAATTATTATACGAATAAACCTGCAGTATGAACTGTACAGTCACATCACACACACACCACTGTGTACTCTGTGTGTGTTTGTGTGTGTGTGTGTGTCACTGCAGTAAAATGTCTGAGAACTGAAGTGTAAAAGGTATTTTACTTCCTGGTTTCTTTTCACTTCTGTTTCTCAGCATTTTTAAGGTGAAATAAGGAAAATCGACACTGAGTTCAAATTTAAACCTGCAGAAACTTTACAGCTGTTTTTCCGACTAAATCAGAGTCGCTACTGCAGCAGAAAAAATGCAGTTTGTTAGAGACCTGTGCTGCAGGACTCTGTGCGTGTGTGTGCGTGTGTGTGCGTGTGTGTGCTGTTTACCACATCATTCAACAGAAAGCAGCATTGTGTGACCATATTAGGAGAACAGGAAACTCTTTGGTTAGTTATGCTCGATCATTTCATCTGTCACACAACGAACAGAGTTTCCTCCAGCATTTCCCCAAAAAACTTCACTTTAACAGTTTTATACTCCACTTCTGTACAGTGAACTCACACACACACACACACACACACACACTCACACACACACACACACACACACAAACACTCACACACACACAGTGTAGCATTATCAGGTTTTACAATGAACATGCAATACCATAGAATGTAATTAAAATACATTTTCATAAAATAAACAACAATAACTGTAAAACAGGAAACTGTCACTGATCACACATTTGAGCGTGTGTGTGTGTGTGTGTGTGTGTGTTCTCTTCACTGAAAGCATCTTAAACCCAAACGCACACAAAACCCTGTGATGTAAAAGCACATTACTGACATTCTCTCTCTCTCTCTCTCACACACACACACACACACACACACACAGCCTGGAAACACACTGCAGACACTTAACAGAAACTCTACTGCACATTAATCTCCAAATACACACTTTACATTCACTTGCTTACCAGATGTGTGTGTGTGTGTGTGTGAACAATCCTAATATAGAAGACACACATACACACATCAGTACTGAGGTTCACATTAAACAGAGTGAACACCGAGTGTGTAGTTAACATCACTTCACTTTCAGTGCATTACAGCTATAACAGGAAGTGCACACTGGTTGTAGTGTAAAATGTGTTAAGAAGTGTATTTACAGGT
Organism: Pangasianodon hypophthalmus; assembly: GCF_027358585.1. Lineage (NCBI taxonomy): Eukaryota > Metazoa > Chordata > Actinopteri > Siluriformes > Pangasiidae > Pangasianodon > Pangasianodon hypophthalmus. The sequence continues at coordinate 35,743,473 of NC_069711.1, read as the reverse complement.
GTTGGATGTGTTAAGAAGTGTATTTACAGGTGTTGGATGTGTTAAGAAGTGTATTTACAGGTGTTGGATGTGTTAAAAAGTGTACTTACAGGTGTTGGATGAAGGTGTTCAGTGGTGGAGGAACTTCACACAGCTGTAATTTGGAGACTCTGAGCGAGAAACTCCGGCAGAGAGCAGTCCAAATTACAGCAAATATCAATGTGCACTTCATTTAAACTAACAGGGAGGAGGGGCTAAGAGCAAAGGGGGCGGAGTTAAAGCCAAAACGCTCATGATTATGCAGAAAGTGGGCAAAAGGAAGTGAGGAGCAGGAGGTCACTAACTTCATTATATTTCACTGAGAGAGACTGTTAAATACCCCCAATCTAATACCCCCAATCTAATACCCCACCACTAATATCCCAATCTAATACCCCCAATCTAATACCCCCAATCTAATACCCCACCACTAATATCCCAATCTAATACCCCCAATCTAATACCCCACCACTAATATCCCAATCTAATACCCCACCACTAATACCCCCAATCTAATACCCCACCACTAATACCCCCAATCTAATACCCCACCACTAATATCCCAATCTAATACCCCCAATCTAATACCCCACCACTAATATCCCAATCTAATACCCCCAATCTAATACCCCACCACTAATATCCCAATCTAATACCCCCAATCTAATACCCCACCACTAATATCCCAATCTAATACCCCCAATCTAATACCCCACCACTAATATCCCAATCTAATACCCCCAATCTAATACCCCACCGCTAATATTCCAATCTAATACCCCACCACTAATATCCCCAATCTAATATCCCCAATCTAATACCCACCACTAATACCCCCAATCTAATACCCCCAATCTAATACCTAAATACATTCTAATCATCACCATAATAAATGTAGTTAATAACACACATACATTCAGACACAGAGCTGTAATGTGGTGTTTATTGCAGTCTGCATTTTTCACTTCACCCTCTCCCAACATGGCCAACACTGCGGTTATCTACAGAGGAATCCCATACAGAGTGAGGGAGATTCCCTCTAACACACACTGCACACGGTCACAGCCTTTTTGGGTGCACGCGCACACACACACACACACACACACACACACACACACACGCACACACACCACATTCCCACCGCTCCAATGGAACTTCCTATAAAAGGACAACCTCCTCTAGTGCACCATAAATCACCACTGAGCTGCCTGATGGTGTTTCCATCAGAGTTAATGTACTCGGAAAACACACAGACAGACAGACAGACACACACACACACAGAGGAAAATCCTGTAGCTCAGACTCTGCTCTACATCAAGACCCTACTAGATATCTGCAGAAACAAGAGAGACAGGAACAGTGGGAGAGAGAGAGATATAAAAGAAGACAAAGAGAGAGAGAGACAGAGAGAGAGAGAGAGAGGGAGAGAGAGAGAGATGTACAGTTCCATATAAGGTCAGTGTAGTCTGGAATCTGCAGCGTAGTGTGTGTGCGTTTAAAGTGTTTAAAGTAAAGCTCAATGTGACTAAATATGGGCCAACAAGATTTGAGCCTGATGTTTACTAACCTGTAAACAACGCACAGACACACACACACACACACACACGCATGGACACACACACACACACACACACACACATACACACAAATAGCTGCTGCTGATGTACAGAATCTCATCCCAATTTAGGGATGTGTCAGTTTGTGTGTTCATTTGCGTGCACAATCATCATCAATTTATGAATATGCAAATTGTGTGAAAACAAATATGTGCAAATTAAAATTTTAATATCAGTTATTGAGCTGTCCACCTGACATTCTAATAATATTGTGTGCAGTAATGTGTGAGTTATTAATAATTATTCAAAATCTATGATCTATGATCTACTACTAGTGATAATGATAATTAGTGTGAGGGAATGTGTGTAGGAACTCGGGCTAAAATGTGAATGTGTGTGTTAATGTATTGCTTTATTTCTGTATCTGCATATGTATAAATTCCCCTCTGAAGTAAATGTGTTTAATTTAAAAGACGAATGCTGTGACGCTGAAACACGCTCAGCGTTAAACACAATACCAGTGTGGCCATGCAGAGAACTGCAGCGACACCACACCAAACACAACCGTGAGTCTGAGCTTAATTTGAGATAAACTCAGTTAGGTCACGTTACTGTGTGATCAAACAAACACACACACACACACACACACACACACACAGAAAGAATCACACACAATAAAACATTATTTAAAAAAAGATTTTATTTTTAGAAAAGTATAGCAAGATAAAACACATCTAAACACTGAGACTCACACACTCATGGAGCTTTTGGTACACTTCATCATGTAAACAATAATAATTTAATGGTGTTGTGACTTCACACTGTCATGTGACTTCTGTTGTCATGTGACTTCTGTTGTCATGTGACTTCTGTTGTCATGTGACGTCCCAGGCTCTGGAAATCAATTTTTATTTATTAGGGATGATGAAACAGAAATAGTGCTAGTGTGTGTTTGCATGAGTCTCTCAGTGAGTTGGGTGTGTGTGCATGTGTGTATGTGTGTGTGTATGTGTGTGTGTATGTGTGTGAGTGTGTGTGTATATGTGTGTGTACGCAAGTGTGTGTATGTGCGTGTGTGTGTGTATGCGTGTGTGTATGCATGTGTGTGTATGTGTGTATATGCATGTGTGCGTGTGTGTGTTGTATGTGTGTGTGCATGTGTGTGTGTGTATGCATGTATGTGTGTATGCATGTGTGTGTGCACGTGTGTGTGGGTGTATGCGTGTGTGTGTATGCATGTGTATGCATGTGTGTGTATGCATGTATGTGTGTGTGTGTGTGTGGGTGTGTGTGTATATGTGCATGTATGTGTATGCATGTGTGTGTTGTATGTGTATGCATGTGTGTGTGTGTGTGTGTATGTGTATGTATGTGTATGCATGTGTGTGTATGTATGTGTATGCATGTGTGTGTTGTATGTGTATGCATGTGTGTGTTGTATGTGTATGCATGTGTGTGTGTGTGTGTGTGTATGTGTATGTATGTGTATGCATGTGTGTGTATGTATGTGTATGCATGTGTGTGTTGTATGTGTATGCATGTGTGTGTTGTATGTGTATGCATGTGTGTGGGTGTGTGTGTATATGTGTATGTATGTGTGTGGGTGTGTGTGTATATGTGTATGTATGTGTATGCATGTGTGTGTTGTATGTGTATGCATGTGTGTGTTGTATGTGTATGTATGTGTGTGGGTGTGTGTGTATATGTGTATGTATGTGTATGCATGTGTGTGTATGTATG
>NC_069711.1:35720159-35722659 GCF_027358585.1 Pangasianodon hypophthalmus | reverse complement strand
ATCGTTATCAGTTTGTAAATGTAAATGGTGACTTCTCTACGCATACTAAGGTAAAGTTTGGTGTCCCGCAAGGTTCTGTTTTAGGCCCACTGCTCTTTTCTCTATATATGCTACCTCTGGGCAAAATTATCCGTAAGCATGGTATTAGCTTCCACTGTTACGCTGATGACACACAGTTGTATGTTTCAGCAAAGCCAGATGACAGACACCAGCTTAATAAAGTTGAGGAATGTGTAAAAGACATTAGAAACTGGATGCTTATTAACTTTCTATTACTTAATTCTGACAAGACAGAAGTACTTGTACTAGGACTTCATGAAGTTAGAAGTAAGCTTTCTGATTACAGAATAACTCTGGATGGCCTTTCTGGTCACACCCATCCTTAAGAAATCAGGCCTGGATCATTTAAATATGAACAATTACAGGCCAATCTCTAATCTGCCTTTTCTGGCAAAAATCTTAGAGAAAGTAGTAGCCTCTCAATTAAGATCTTTCTTAACTACTAATGATCTTTTTGAACCTTTCCAGTCTGGGTTTCGCCCAATTCACAGTACTGAAACGGCTCTCACTCGGGTGGTAAATGATATTCTTCTTTCTATGGATTCTGGGTTAATAAACATCTTATTTCTCCTTGATTTAAGCTCAGCAGTTGATACTGTTTGTCATGATATTCTCATTTCCCGCCTCTCTGATATTGGAATCTGTGGATATGCTCTTTCTTTGTTCATTTCTTATCTCACTGATAGACAATATTACATCACCAAACAAGGTTACAAGTCCACCACATCTTTACTGACACAAGGTGTTCCTCAGGGTTCAGGTCTTGGTCTGTTACTCTTTATCATCTATATAAAGCCACTTGGTGATATAATACATAAATATGGACTCCGTTTTCACTGTTATGCGGATGACGTCCAAATCTATTTTACCACCTCCTCTGAACTGTCTTAAATTAAATGAAAGCAAAACTGAAATAACTGAAATAATACTGGCCCCACTACATTTGTCAGCAGAATGGACCTGTCCTATGATATGGATGGGGTCCTTGTTAAACCTTCCTCCCAGGTACGCAATCTTGGTGTTTTGTTAGACTCATCTCTGTCGTTTGTCTCTCATATTGCTTTTGTTGTTAAGAATTCCTTTTATGACTTGCATATTATTGCACGTCTCCTCTCCTCCCTCGTTCTGGCTGATGCAGAAACCTTGGTCCATGCACTTATAACATCACGTTTGGACTACTGCAATGCCTCGTTAATTGGCTTACCAAATAAATATGTACAAAATGCAGCTGCTGGGGCGCTAACCTCGACCAGACGTAGTGCCCACATAACTCCCGTTCTGCACAATCTTCACTGGTTACCTGCTGAATCACACATACAGTTTAAAGTTCTTTTACTAACAGTTAAGGCTCTAAATGGTCTTGCACCACTGTATCTATCAGATCTACTTCACCCATACTTGCCCACTCGGTCTCTTAGATCATCTGAACTTGGCTTATTGTCAGTTCCTAGATTCCGAATGTCTACTCTTGGTGGCCGATCCTTTTGTGTTGTCGCTCCCAAGCTCTGGAATTCACTACCCCTCCCACTTCATAATATTTCCTCTCTACCTGCTTTCAAATCTCAGCTTAAAACATATTTATTTGAAATGTATTTTCAGTGAATCGTATGTTTAATTGTACCGTATTGATGTATTGTATTGTATTAATTGTATTGTATTGATGTAAATCTGTTAAGCCGAGCTACACTCCTGAGCTGCCGGTGATCCAGACCCCCCTACGCTCTGGACCAGATGAGCATCACTCCTGAGCTGCTGGTAATCCAGACCTCCCCCCCTTCACTCTGGACCTGTCCACCGGCAATGCTTCATACTGCCACGAAAACGCTTCAGCTGTTTTCCATGGACTACACCAACACACACTGTACACACACACGCACACTACAGTGTAAATCCATATGAGGATGGGTTCTCTGTTGAGTCTGGTTCCTCTCAAGGTTTCTTCCTATCACCATCTCAGGGAGTTTTTCCTTGCCACCGTCGCCCTGCTTGCTCATCAGAGACGGCACACACACACTTCACTTTACTTTTGTTTGTGTAAAGCTGCTTTGAGACAATGACCTTTGTAAAAAAGCACTATACAAATAAAAATGAATTGAATTGAATTGAATTAAGCGTTCTTGAGCTTGTGGAAAGGCGCTATACAAATAAAACTTCTTCTTCTTTTTCTTCTAGGTTGGATTATTGTAATGCCTTACTGTCTGGATGTTCCAGTAGGAGCATAAACAAGCTCCAGTTAGTCCAGAATGCAGCAGTGAGAGTCCTTACTAGAACCAGAAGATATGACCACATCACCCCTATCTTATCCACACTGCATTGGCTCCCAATCAAATTTCATATTGGTTATAAAATACTACTATTGACCTATAAAGCACTAAATGGTCTCGCACCACAGTACCTGAGCGAACTTTTGGTCTTTTATGATCCATCACGCCTACTCAGA
>NC_069711.1:35700159-35710159 GCF_027358585.1 Pangasianodon hypophthalmus | reverse complement strand
TTCTACTTTTCCTTGTTGACTCCAACTCAGCTACTTTCAGCCAATCAGGGAGAAGTGAAGGAGGGGAAGTGACACAAACTGTTTGGAAGGCAGAGATTGTCGTTTTACATCGGAATGGGTGTGGTAATGTGTGTGTGTGTGTGTGTGTGTTTGTTCAGATGCAGGATGCATGGGAAGGGAACATGACACTGACGATCACTAAGAACCTGCCAGCAGGACTACACCTGTACGATACGCTGACAGGTAAAACACACACTAGATTCTAACGTTAATTTTTCATGTGATAAATGCATGATATTATATGTTCAGTTTGTTAATACGTGGTGTGTGTGTGTGTGTGTATGTGTGTGTGTGTGTGTGTGTGTAGATGATCGGCAGTCTCTGTACAGCGCTGGAGTGTGTAACGGCTCTGATCTGTTTGTTTGGAATGGGACAGAGGTAACACACAACAGCAGAGCACAACAGTAATGTACACATTGCTAACACACAAAATACAACCGTGTGTGTGTGTGTGGGTGTGTGTGTGTGTTAGGTGAACGGTGTGTGTGTGCAGACCGGAGCTGAGTGCGAACCGTTGCTGTTGAACATCCTGAGGCCAAGTGGGGCGGAGCTGGACTCCGCAGGCGTGGCTGCTATTGAGTCAAAGGGTGACGCCTCAGAAGCAGATGCCTCTGGTCTTGTGCATGTGATGCAGGGGTTTTCGGGCGGAGTCACGCTGGGCGGCGTGCGGGAGGCTCTCAGCCTGCAGGACGCTCTTGTGTGTCAGCAGGCGAAAGGGGTGGGGCCAGGTGGAGAAGGAGGTGGGGCCAGCAGGTGGAAGGTGTGTTCACCTGAGGCCATGAGGAGGACGCTGAGAGAACTCACACTCCGGGACGGAGACACGCTGCTGCTGCTGCCACACGCACACCTGAGCAACAGGTCAGAGAGTCGAGCCAGTCTGAATCCGAATCTCTCGCGGACTGATTCTGCGTTTTGAATGTGAATCTGAAGATTAATCTGAGTTTCACACTCTACCTGACTGTAAACATTATTCTGACTCCTTGTTTGAATCTGATTATTTGTTTATTTATTGTTGCCTGCAGTGTATTCTGTGTTAGCGAAGATGTGGTTACCGTGATGACACCGTCGGACTGTCGCTGGCTGCAGGTGGAGTTTCACACACACGCAAAACAGGAGGAAGAGGAGGAGAAGAAAGTGATGAAGATTCCTGCTGCAGGAAGCACTGTAAGTAAACACAAACACACACACTTAAACACACACACTTAAACACACTTTCACATTCACTGTGTGTGTGTGTGTGTAGTTGCTGAGTGAGGTGAAACAGAGAGCACTGGAGGAGATGCAGCTGCAGGAGCACTTCGCAGGTAACCACTCTAAACCTCTAATCCCTAAATCTCTAATCTCTAAAGCTCTAATCTCTAAACCACTAATCCCTAAACCCCTAATCCCTAAACCCCTAATCCCTAAACCACTAATCCCTAAACCTCTAATCTCTAAACCACTAATCCCTAAACCTCTAATCTCTAAACCACTAATCCCTAAACCTCTAATCTCTAAACCACTAATCTCTAAACCCCTAATCCCTAAACCTCTAATCTCTAAACCACTAATCTCTAAACCCCTAATCCCTAAACCTCTAATCTCTAAACCTCTAATCACTAAACCACTAATCTCTAAGCTTCTAATCTCTAAATCTCTAATCTCTAAATCACTAATCACTAAGCTCTAATACCTAATCTTTAAATTCTAATCCCTAATCTTTAAACATATCAATTCTAATTAATAATTTCTAGTTTTATCTAGTATTAAAAAGACACTTTTTTCTCATTCTCTCGCTCTCTGTTTCTCTTTCTGTCTCTCAGGTGGTGTGTGTTGTTTGAGACAGAGAGACCGAACAGGGAAACTTTTACCTCCAGGTATAACTTTACCATCCTGTTAACCAATCACACACCACCCTGCCGCTTACATCACTTGTGTGTGTGTGTGTGTGTGTGTGTGTGTGCTCTACAGTCCGTGAAGACCTCAGTGTGCGTGATGCAGGTATCAAATTGATGACATCACTGTGTCTGTGTCCTGGACGCGCCCCAAATGCTTCACAGGTAAAAAAAAAAAAAAAAAAACAACTTGGAGGAAGTGAAACATTTAAAAGTCCCCTTTGTCGACTCTAAAGTGCACATTGTGTATTCCACATGAGTGTGCACTACTTAGTGATGTCGACTAAATCCCTTATTTAACAAACGTTACTTAACGGAAGGATCATTAAGATGGCCAAAGGGACTCCATTCAGGGAAAGTGGACAAGGGGAAGTGTTAAAGTCGGTAATGAGACACAGCCGTGAGTGTGTGCTGTTATTGTGTCCTGCAGCTCTTCCTGTTCTTCAGTGTGGCGCCACCTACAGGCCCAGAGCTGGAGATCATTGTGGAGGAGACACTAACTGTGAAGGAGGTGTGTGTATGCATGAGTGTGTGTGTTTGTGTTTGTGTGTGTGTGTGTGTTTAATCCTGCCTCTCTGTGTGTGTTTCAGTGTTTGATGGCGATGCTGCAGGAGGCCGGACTCGATGGTAAAAACTCACTCAGTCACTTCGGCACAAATTTCACATTAACTAACAAAGCTGAGTGTTTAGAGGTTAGGTGTAGTGTGTAGGGATTAGGGTGTAGTGTGTAGGGATTAGGGTGTAGTGTGTACGGATTAGGGTGTAGTGTGTAGGGATTAGGGTGTAGTGTGTAGGGATTAGGGTGTAGAGTGTAGGGGTTAGGTGTAGAGTGTAGGGGTTAGGGGTTAGGGTGTAGGGGTTAGGTGTAGAGTGTAGGGGTTAGGTGTAGAGTGTAGGGGTTAGGTGTAGAGTGTAGGGGTTAGGTGTATAGTGTAGGGGTTAGGGTGTAGGGGTTAGGTGTAGAGTGTAGGGGTTAGGGTGTAGAGTGGAAGGGTGTAGAGTGGAAGGGTGTATAGTGTAGGGGTTAGGGTGTAGAGTGGAAGGGTGTAGAGTGTAGGGGTTAGGGTGTAGGGGTTAGGTGTAGAGTGGAAGGGTGTAGAGTGTAGGGGTTAGGGGTTAGGTGTAGAGTGTAGGGGTTAGGGTGTAGAGTGGAAGGGTGTAGAGTGTAGGGGTTAGGTGTAGAGTGTAGGGGTTAGGGTGTAGAGTGGAAGGGTGTAGAGTGTAGGGGTTAGGGTGTAGGGGTTAGGGTGTAGAGTGTAGGGGTTAGGTGTAGAGTGTAGGGATTAGGGTGTAGAGTGTAGGGTGTAGAGTGTAGGGGTTAGGTGTAGAGTGTAGAGGTTAGGGTGTAGAGTGTAGGGGTTAGGTGTAGAGTGTAGGGGTTAGGGTGTAGGGGTTAGGTGTAGAGTGTAGGGGTTAGGTGTAGAGTGTAGGGGTTAGGGTGTAGGGGTTAGGTGTAGAGTGTAGGGGTTAGGTGTAGAGTGTAGGGGTTAGAGTGTAGGGGTTAGGTGTAGGGTGTAGGGGTTAGAGTGTAGGGGTTAGGGTGTAGAGTGTAGGGGTTAGGTGTAGAGTGTAGGGGTTAGAGTGTAGGGGTTAGGTGTAGAGTGTAGGGGTTAGGTGTAGAGTGTAGGGGTTAGAGTGTAGGGGTTAGGTGTAGAGTGTAGGGGTTAGGGTGTAGAGTGGAAGGGTGTAGAGTGGAAGGGTGTATAGTGTAGGGGTTAGGGTGTAGAGTGTAGGGGTTAGGGTGTAGAGTGGAAGGGTGTAGAGTGTAGGGGTTAGGGTGTAGGGGTTAGGTGTAGAGTGTAGGGGTTAGGGTGTAGAGTGGAAGGGTGTAGAGTGTAGGGGTTAGGGTGTAGGGGTTAGGTGTAGAGTGTAGGGGTTAGGGTGTAGAGTGGAAGGGTGTAGAGTGTAGGGGTTAGGTGTAGAGTGTAGGGATTAGGGTGTAGAGTGGAAGGGTGTAGAGTGTAGGGGTTAGGTGTAGGGGTTAGGGTGTAGAGTGTAGGGGTTAGGTGTAGAGTGTAGGGGTTAGGTGTAGAGTGTAGGGGTTAGGTGTAGAGTGGAAGGGTTAGGGTGTAGAGTGTAGGGGTTAGGGTGTAGAGTGTAGGGTGTAGAGTGTAGGGTGTAGAGTGTAGGGGTTAGGGTGTAGAGTGTAGAGGTTAGGGTGTAGAGTGTAGGGGTTAGGTGTAGAGTGTAGGGGTTAGGTGTAGAGTGTAGGGGTTAGGGTGTAGAGTGGAAGGGTGTAGAGTGTAGGGGTTAGGTGTAGAGTGTAGGGGTTAGGGTGTAGGGGTTAGGTGTAGAGTGTAGGGGTTAGGGTGTAGGGGTTAGGTGTAGAGTGTAGGGGTTAGGTGTAGAGTGTAGGGGTTAGGGTGTAGAGTGTAGGGTGTAGAGTGTAGGGTGTAGAGTGTAGGGGTTAGGTGTAGAGTGTAGAGGTTAGGGTGTAGAGTGTAGGGGTTAGGTGTAGAGTGTAGGGGTTAGGGTGTAGGGGTTAGGTGTAGAGTGTAGGGGTTAGGTGTAGAGTGTAGGGGTTAGGTGTAGAGTGTAGGGGTTAGGGTGTAGGGGTTAGGTGTAGAGTGTAGGGGTTAGGTGTAGAGTGTAGGGGTTAGGGTGTAGGGGTTAGGTGTAGAGTGTAGGGGTTAGGGTGTAGAGTGTAGGGGTTAGGGTGTAGAGTGTAGGGGTTAGGGTGTAGAGTGTAGGGGTTAGGTGTAGAGTGTAGGGGTTAGGTGTAGAGTGGAAGGGTGTAGAGTGTAGGGGTTAGGTGTAGAGTGGAAGGGTGTAGAGTGTAGGGGTTAGGTGTAGAGTGGAAGGGTGTAGAGTGTAGGGGTTAGGGTGTAGAGTGTAGGGGTTAGGTGTAGAGTGTAGGGGTTAGGGTGTAGGGGTTAGGTGTAGAGTGTAGGGGTTAGGTGTAGAGTGTAGGGGTTAGGTGTAGAGTGTAGGGGTTAGGGTGTAGGGGTTAGGTGTAGAGTGTAGGGGTTAGGTGTAGAGTGTAGGGGTTAGGGTGTAGGGGTTAGGTGTAGAGTGTAGGGGTTAGGGTGTAGAGTGTAGGGGTTAGGGTGTAGAGTGTAGGGGTTAGGGTGTAGAGTGTAGGGGTTAGGGTGTAGAGTGTAGGGGTTAGGTGTAGAGTGGAAGGGTGTAGAGTGTAGGGGTTAGGGTGTAGAGTGTAGGGGTTAGGTGTAGAGTGTAGGGGTTAGGGTGTAGAGTGGAAGGGTGTAGAGTGTAGGGGTTAGGGTGTAGGGGTTAGGTGTAGAGTGTAGGGGTTAGGTGTAGAGTGTAGGGGTTAGGGTGTAGAGTGGAAGGGTGTAGAGTGTAGGGGTTAGGGTGTAGAGTGTAGGGGTTAGGGTGTAGAGTGTAGAGGTTAGGGTGTAGAGTGTAGGGGTTAGGGTGTAGAGTGGAAGGGTGTAGAGTGTAGGGGTTAGGGTGTAGAGTGTAGGGGTTAGGTGTAGAGTGTAGGGGTTAGGGTGTAGAGTGGAAGGGTGTAGAGTGTAGGGGTTAGGTGTAGAGTGTAGGGGTTAGGGTGTAGAGTGTAGGGGTTAGGTGTAGAGTGTAGGGGTTAGGTGTAGAGTGTAGGGGTTAGGGTGTAGAGTGGAAGGGTGTAGAGTGTAGGGGTTAGGTGTAGAGTGTAGGGGTTAGGGTGTAGAGTGTAGGGGTTAGGTGTAGAGTGTAGGGGTTAGGGTGTAGAGTGTAGGGGTTAGGGTGTAGAGTGTAGGGGTTAGGTGTAGAGTGTAGGGGTTAGGGTGTAAAGTGTAGGGGTTAGGGTGTAGAGTGTAGGGGTTAGGTGTAGAGTGTAGGGGTTAGGGTGTAGAGTGGAAGGGTGTAGAGTGTAGGGGTTAGGTGTAGAGTGTAGGGGTTAGGGTGTAGAGTGTAGGGGTTAGGTGTAGAGTGTAGGGGTTAGGGTGTAAAGTGTAGGGGTTAGGGTGTAGAGTGTAGGGGTTAGGTGTAGAGTGTAGGGGTTAGGTGTAGAGTGTAGGGGTTAGGGTGTAAAGTGTAGGGGTTAGGGTGTAGGGGTTAGGTGTAGAGTGTAGGGGTTAGGTGTAGAGTGTAGGGGTTAGGTGTAGAGTGTAGGGGTTAGGGTGTAAAGTGTAGGGGTTAGGGTGTAGAGTGTAGGGGTTAGGTGTAGAGTGGAAGGGTGTAGTGTGTGTAGGGTGGGGGTGGAGGGGTTAATGTGGAGAGTGTAGTGTGCAGGGGTGGATGTTGGAGGGGTTAGGGTGGAGGGGTTAGGGTGGAGGGGTTAGGGTGGAGGAGTTATTCAGCTAGGCTATCAGGACTCCTACAAAAATATTTCAGTGTAATTGAGTGTGTGTGTGTGTGTGTGTGTGTGTGCAGGATCGTGCTGGCACTTGAGGAGGATGGATTGGTGTGAGGAGGTTGGGGAGCCTCTGATGGATGAGGTACAGAACCACACACACACACACACACACACACACAATGTATCTCTGTGGAGCACTAAAAATTTAAATCTCTGATTGCTAACACTAAACAAGCTCTGTGTGTGTGTGTGTGTGTGTGTGTGTGTATGTGTGTGTGTGTGTGTGTGTGTGTGTATGTGTGTGTGTGTGTGTGTGTGTGTGTGTTAGAATGCCTCTCTTTTGGAGATGGGAGTGGTTAATGGAGAAACACTGGTGATCACTGAGGGACAACTTCCTCCAAAGGTCGGTCACATGACCACGCACTTCATATCACATGGACTTTATCATAGATAAAGGAGACACACAACAACAGAGCACATACACTCATTGTCCACTTTATTAGGAACACCTACACATTTATGCAGTTATCCAATCAGCCAATCATGTGGCAGCAGCACAATGAATAAAATCATGCAGATGCAGGTCAAGAGCTTCAGTTAATGTTCACATCAAACTTCTGAATGAAGAAAAAGTGTGATCTCTGTGGCTTTAACTGTGGCATGGTTGTTGGTACCAGATGAGCTGGTTTGAGTTTTTCAGAAACTGCTGATCTCCTGGGATTTTCACACACAACAGTCTCTAGAGTTTACACAGAATGGTGCAAAAAAACAAAACCATCCTGTGAGCGGAGGATCTGCAAGCTGAAACACCTCGTTGATGAGAGATCAGAGGAGAATGAGCAGACTGGTCTGAGCTGCCAGGAAGCATATAGTAACTCATATAATCACTCTTTACAACCGTGGTGAGCAGAAAAGCATCTCAGAACGCACAACACATTAAACCTTGAGGTGGATGAGCTACAACAGCAGAAGACCACATCAGGTTTCACTCCTGTCAACCCAAACTGGACAGCTGAAGAGTAGAAAACAAATCACCTGGTCTTTCTCCAGTCTTCAGCTGTCCACTTACGGTGAGTTTGTGATCATGAGAGCCTCAGATTCCTGTTCCTGGCTGACAGGAGTGGAACCTGATGTGGTCTTCTGCTGTTGTAGCCCATCCACCTCAAGGTTTGATGTTTTGCGCATGCTGAGATGCATTTCTGCTCATGACGGTTGTAAAGAGTGATTATTTGAGTTACTGTATCCTTCCTGGCAGCTCGAATCAGTCTGTCATTCTTCTCTGACTCTCTCTTATCAACACGGTGTTTCCTCACAGACCTGAGTGTGAAAACGCCAGGAGATCAGCAGTTTCTGAAATGCTCAAACCAGCCCTTCTGGTACCAACATCCAGACATCAGAGATCACACTTTTCCATTCTGATGTTTGATGTGAACATTAATTAATGTTAATACACAGTATACAATTCTTTGTGTGTGTGTGTGTGTGTGTGTTTCAGGGATTTCTGAAGTTGGCAGTGAGCTGGTTTATCGATCCAAGTGATGAGTATGAGAGAAATCGCACAGCAGAATCACACACTACAGGTTAGACACACAAACACACACACACACACACACAGGAGAGTTTAAAGAGCCATATAATACACTGTTGTGTGTGTGTGTGTGTGTGTGTTTCAGGGCTGCATCCTGTTGGTTGTGTTGAAATCTCAGAAGAGGCCTCACTACACGAGCTCAGGTGTCAGGTATCTAACACACTGCACTACTACACACTACATCCTACACACTACACACTACACGCTAAACCCTACACACTACATCCTACACACTACACACTACAGGCTACACACTACACGCTAAACCCTACACACTACATCCTACACACTACACACTACAGGCTACACACTGCACTACTACACACTACACACTACATCCTACACACTACACCCTACACCCTACACACTAAATCCTACACACTACATCCTACTCACTGCACACTACAGGCTACACAAGACACGCTACACACTACACACTACATCCTACACACTACAGGCTACACGCAACAGGCTACACACTACATCCTACACACTACATCCTACACACTACAGGCTACACGCAACAGGCTACACGCAACAGGCTACACGCTACACACTACATCCTACACACTACATCCCGTGTCACCCAGATGAGGATGGGTTCCCTTTGGAGTCTGGTTCCTCTCAAGGTTTCTTCCTCATATCATCTCAGGGAGTTTTTGCTCACCAACGTCACCTCTGGCTCCCTCATTAGGGATAAATTTATAAATCCTGAATTTACACCTTTCTGTAAAGCTGCTTTGTGAAATGTTTGTCGTTAAAAGTGCTGTACAAATAAAATTGAATTGTATTGAATATGCCTGCAGTCTCTCAGTGAGGTCATATCCTCTAGACTCGCTGTCTCTCAGTGAGGTCATATCCTCTAGAGCCGCTGTCTCTCAGTGAGGTCATATCCTCTAGACCCGCTGTCTCTCAGTGAGGTCATATCCTCTAGACCTGCTGTCTCTCAGTGAGGTCATATCCTCTAGACCCGCTGTCTCTCAGTGAGGTCATATCCTCTAGAGCCGCTGTCTCTCAGTGAGGTCATATCCTCTAGACCCGCTGTCTCTCAGTGAGGTCATATCCTCTAGACCCGCTGTCTCTCAGTGAGGTCATATCCTCTAGACCCGCTGTCTCTCAGTGAGGTCATATCCTCTAGACCCGCTGTCTCTCAGTGAGGTCTCCCTGGAACTCTCCGATCCCTCCATCACTGCATGCAACCTTGGTATAACTATGGACAACGAACTGTCCTTCTCGCCTCACATCGCTAACTTCCCCTGGCTGGAGAACAGCCGAGTCACTGACTGTTTTCAAAGGAAGACTAAATACATACTTCTTTACCACGCACTTAAATTAATGCTTTGTTATATTAAAAAAAGTTGTCATCATCTTGTTTACTGACCACTCCAGCAGGTTTAAGAGGGATAGTACTCTTATTCTCTGACCTAGTGAACCAGTATGAGGATGTATTTATTGATAGAGCACTTCTGTAAGTCTCTCCGGTTAAAGGCATCTGCAAAATGCCATAAATGCAAATGGAAACATTTTTCTATCCTTTAGTTACAAACTGCTTCACACCTCACACACCACTAAAAGCAAGACAAATAAAACTACAAAGGTACACGCAAAATGATGCTTAATACACCACAATCCTTCATAATGAAGACAGTGTGTGTGTGTGTGTGTGTGTGTCTAGGTGCTGACTCTGCCTGCCTTGGTGCAGGTGTGTGTTCCATCTCCTGAATTTCTACGTGTTTGGTTGGTGGAGGGAAAAAAACTCATCAGAATCCTCAGAGGAAACCATCTCACACTCAAGTACACTCACACACACACACACACACACACACACACACACACACACACACACACACACTCATGCACACATGTACACTCACACTCAATCTCTCTGTGTCTCTCAGGAAGTTGAAGTTGTGTGTGGGATCTGAGGTGTGTGTGCAGAAGCTGCAGTGTGAGGAGAACCTTGGGTAAGTCAATGTGCAACACACACACAAACACACACACACACACTGTTGGGCAGTTAATGTGTGTTTTCATTGTTTAGGATGAAGGATATCCTGCTGCGTCTGCGGGTGGGTGTGGCCAAAGAGGAGGTGGGCGTGTCTGAAGAGAGTGCCTACTTCCCCACCCATGAGTTTGTGTGGGAGGCGGGGTTAGACTCCTCCCCCAGGGGGCTGTACCATGCAGTCTCCACCCACTGTGGAATCTCACCTGAGAACCTGCTGCTCGCTAAACACCTGC